>NC_091196.1:22205678-22265678 GCF_040958095.1 Procambarus clarkii
TGTGTGTGTGTGTGTGTGTGTGTGTGTGTGTGTGTGTGTGTAAACAACCCATGGAAGCGACCAAGGAGGTGTTGGGAGCATAGTTTGTGAGGAGCCATAACACGAAGGGGGGGGGGGGTTAATCACCTCCCCACGAATGGTTGTTACAGCTGGAACAAGCATTAACCAGCCAGTGTGCTTGTTCCTTCGTTGTCTTCACTGAGCGACGCTTGTCGAGAGACGCACTCTCTCTCTCTCTCTCTCACTCTCTCTAACACACAATATATTAACTCTATACTGTCTAGTTAAAACTCTACTTTTTTGCTACAATAACATCAACAACAACAAAAAAAATTCTGTGATACATTAAAAATACACACAATACAAAAACAAAAGTTATAATATTTTATATCATACAATACTCTGCTTTTTCCATGAAAGCAAATTTTAAGTTTTTCGAAATGTCTGTACATATCTTGGCTTCTCTGCGAGTTATTGATTAATACTTTTTAAGTTTAATATCTTCAGCACATTGGGTACACAGCATTACAATTAAGTACAATATATATGTTTCTCTCTCCATCGAGTGACGGCGACAGTTACTTGAGTAACAACGCCGTCACTCTGACAGTTTCCGTCAAAGACGGTACGCTAGATGACAGCAGCCAGAGAGCAAATTGACAGCCATGAAGTACTCCAGCTAGTTGGGGGGTGGGGGGTGTCAAGCAAGTGACCTCGTTGACCCGACCATCAGGGAAGAGGTCAACCTTGCGACCTCCGTCGCAGCCGGAGACTTGACCAGCAACGCCTCCAGACTGTTGCAACCTCAAGTTGTGAGGTTACAACTTAATCTCCAACTCCTCTAAACCAATCAAGACGCAGGAATTCCTCAGAGAGATGTGATATAACTCCCGCTTTTCGGCAATGCGTGACCTCAAGTCTGCGTTTAAGGTGATTTCAGGTCAGAGGACCTGAAATGGACCTATTAATAACCATTAATAGGGAAGAGACTGGCTCTGACGGATATATCTTTGGTTTTTAATCTTGAGTATATCACATCCCTCCGATCCCTGCGTCTTGAAAAGTATGCTAGAGCGGCAGCTGGGGAGTCTATATACCTCTGCTGCTTAAGTACTATTCTTAGAATCCCATGTCACAATTACTTAGGCTGAATTGTTTTCAACTGTGATTGTATATGGTCAATTGTGACTGACTAGAGTGAGAGTTGTTCAGGTGAGACCATGAATACTGGGCAAGCGCGAAGTTCATCCAGTGAACTGGTAACTATTTCTAGGAATACCCGGCATGATATTATCTCTCTCTATATACATATATATATATATATCTAAATGTATTTATATACAGGATATGTCTGTGACTTATAATAACAGGAACTATACATAGGAGCCTGTTTTTGAGTCCTATACACGAGTCCTGTGAGCTCTAATGTACAACAGGGCAAGTATTTAATTTATATTATTTTTTTATTTTATATATTTTTTTATAGTTTTTTTTTTTAGTTCATATAATACGTGCGTTTTGAAAGACAATAATAGTTGGGTTAGCTTTATATACAGGTGGTTCAGGAATTTATCCAGGCGTTCATTATTTCAAAGTCCGCCAGGACGTTGGGAGTGGTGGAAGAGATGCCCACGTTGGCCCAGTTGCTGCCCACTGAGCCCCCCGACTCGTACCCGAGGTCAGCTAAAGACTCCAGCTCCACCTTCAGGTCAGAGGTCATGGGGATGAGTTCGGTGACCCCGATGTTGTCGAGGTCATCCAGGGTAGCAGGGTGAGTCTCTTGGGCCTCCACTTTGACCGAAGGCTGCTGCTGTTGCTGCTGCTGCTGCTGCTGCTGCTGCTGCTGCTGCTGCTGCTGCAACAGTTGGTGTTGCTGCTGTTGCTGATGGTGATGGTGGTGGTGGTGATGGTGCTGTTGCGTCGCAGCTGATGAACCAAAGAACGAGGAATGAGTGCTGACTGGGGAATAAAGACAAGAATGCTGTTGGTAGTTTGGCTTTTGCTGTTGCTGCTGGTAGTTTGACTTTTGTTGCTGCTGTTGGTAATTTGACTTTTGCAGCTGCTGCTGTTGTTGGTGTTGCACACGTAAGTGTTCCTGATAGTCGTGTTCCCGTTTCAAGTAGCCAATATTGCTGAGGGCGTCCTGCTTCAGGTAACTGTGCACCATCTTTTGCTCCTGATAAAAGTTTGACTGATACGCTTGTCTTTGCGGGACACTGTATGCACAACTACTGGTTCGGGAGCCGTTAGGCGGTGAAGCAGCGGGAACTGCGTTGTGGTAGGAGAAGGAGGTGCTGGTGTTTGTCGTAGATCGAGGATGGCCGTCGGCGGCCGAAGTGTAACTGGTGGGCGTAGGCGTGTAGTTAACCATGGGTGTTCGGATAAACGAGTGGTCGTCGAAGTTGAAGGCGCTTTCTGGAGAGTCTGGAAGATCGGAGGTGGCCGGGCTGGTCGGGACTCGAGGCGGTGAGGTGGGTGTTAGCGGTAGCGGCCAACTCACGTGGTCCTCGAGGGTGTGAAGGTCGAGCTGGGGCTTGCTAGCGGCACCTTCCTTCGACTTGATGCTGTTGGCGAACTCCTTGCATATGTTGTTCATCTGGTGAACCTTCGAAACCTTCCCGCCGGAGCGTTCGGAGACTCCCTTAAGCGGGTCTTTCGACTTCTTGCGCGGCCGGTATTTATAGTCCGGGTATTCGCGCATGTGCAGCTGCTTCAGTCGCTCGGCCTCGTCGCGGTAGGGTCGCCGCTGCTCCTCCGTCAGAAGCTTCCAACGGCGTCCCAGCTGCTTGGAGATCTCGGCGTTGTGGGTGTCGGGCGCGAACTTGACGATCTCCCGCCGCTCCATCTGGGACCAGACCATGAAGGCGTTCATGGGTCTCTTGATGTGGTTGGGTGGGTGCTTCTTGGTCTGTGGGGGGCAAGAAAATATATCATTACCAAATGTGAAAATCAAACTCCAAATATACATTGTAATTTTAAGATATTTTACCCAACTAAAAGTACAAATAATGAAAAGTGATTTAGCCAATTGTTTTTGATAAATCTAAAGTTAACCAAAGATTGTTAGGTCATAGTTATCAAAATGATTTTGAGAATAGGATAAAATAGCCCCGAATCGTGAAATAAAATTATCCACTAATATAATATCGAAAGAAATATTATCACATTTTATTAAATGTAAATTAATTACATTTTTATTGCATTTAATTTTTTACATTTATTAAATATTTTACTGTTAATTATAAAATTTTGTACCATTATCGGTAAAAAAAAATATATTTTTTTTAGTATGATATATACAATGTGAAATGTCAGAAAGTATGGTAATTATGATGAGAAACCACAAAGCAGTATGACTGACTATATATAACACAGAATATGAAGACAAGGAGCTGGGGTAGGAAGGAATGGTGCCCAATTGCCTGGACCATCGGTGACCGAACTCCGACCTGCAAGAAGCGAAACCGTCGCTGTACCGACCAGTTTAACCTTCACAATAATCAAGCAGATATCATACACTGGTAGGATGTATATACATTCGTAATATTACATACAAATTATACAATTCCAGATACTTCCGCCTAATGGGTTGGGGTGGGATGGGGTTGCCTAATATTAGGTGGTTGTAGAGCAGATGTTGGTTGCAAAGATATTGGTAGTGTAGGTGTTGATAGAACACGTGTTGGTAGTGTAAGTGTTAGTAGAACAGGTGTTAGTAGTTCAAGAGTCTGGGTAGTGCAGGTATTGGTACTGTAAGTGTTGGTAGAGCAAGTGTCGGTTGTACAGGTGTTAGTTGAGCAGGTATCGGCAGTACAGGTGTTGGCAGAGCAGGTGTTTTGGTAGTACAGATGGTCAGGAAGCGCAGGGCCAGCGGGCACCCCCCTCCCCAGCACTATACTGCCAGTAACGCCCAACAGATGGCGCTCACCATCAGGTAACTCGTACGCCCATGACAGAAGCGTTGCCACAACCAGCCCATAGAGGGGGTTAGCGTCGACGACAGGAAGGCTTAACTGCTACAACCAGACAGGGGGTTTAACAACCGCCACAATTAAACAACAGGAGGTTTAACAACCGCCACAACGGGACGACAACTGCTACAAATGAGACAACATTTGTGGGGTAGGACGGTTTAACGGTAGGTATAGGTTTTTAACAACCTATAACATCCATTTTTAATCCCCGCTAACAGCAGCCGGTAGCGCTAAGGTTAGCGTCTGGGCGTGTTCTCGTAGCGAACCAACTTGCTAATAAACGGAATACTATTCATTTTTTTTCCTCCTCGCCGAATATTTTCCATCGTCGGTTTAGTGCTCCTGTTCTTAGTACTTGGAGTGGGACAAAGTTAAAAAAAAAACAAGAAAGAGAGAGACTTTTCCCACCTCAAAAATCTGACAAAACTATACCAAATGTTTGGGTACAAAAAACATGCATTGAAAAAATACGCTGTAAATAGTTGAGCCAAACTGGCGACCACCTGGCTACCGTTATGTTAAATTTACGGGCTAATAGGCTAGGAGGGGCACCCAATTAATACCTCCCCCCTATCATATAATTAATACCCCATGATACATCAGCGTATAATACCCTGACCTGTATTAACCTAAGGGAGTACCCGAATTCAAGTACGTTTATTGAGACAATAAGATACATCTTAAAAGAATAGAGTAGCTTAGGCTATTTCTACCCTCCTTAAATAGGGGGAGGGGTTACGGCGAACAATGTGGGGGGGGGGGGTGTTTGTGGGGGAACCTCCCCCTTCACCCCCCCCCACCCCCCTCCCCTACAACATTCCCAGACCTGACACTGCAAACTCAGTCGCATCGATGGGATATTTGAAGCACCTTGTTGGGTGCTCAGTCGTTAGAGCTCCTGAAGGTGGTGAGGAACCTGTGTGTTTATGGTTCTCGACGTATACTGCAGGTCTGGCGGATGTGTACCATTGCAAGATGCATGTTGAGGTATGTCTATGTTGAGGCCTAGAGTGTACTTACTGGTTGTTTGGTAAGCAATTGTGGTGGCCTTAATAACCCTTCAGAGGTTGATAGGCCTCAAGCACAGCACCAAACTACCATGTATATATATATATATATATATATATATATATATATATATATATATATATATATATATATATATATATATATATATATATATATATATATATATATATATATATATATATATATATATATATATATATATATATATATATATATATATATATATATATATATATATATATATAATATAACCGGCTAGCTACCCGTGGCAGATGGGCCCTTGTTGTTCTGTGTTATTTCAGAGTTTAGGCCTTTTTTTTTATTATTCTTTTTCTTCTTCCACTTTGCCGAGGTCGTGTTTTCATGTTATTTATTTGTTTGTTTAGTCTTTATTTACCCTTCAGCTAGAGTAATGAGGGGGTTAATTAATCACATGATTACAATTATAACATATAGCGTGAACAAATGAATCATATCCATACAGAACCACAGAACACAATTATTATTTTATTTCACCAAGAAAGGATCTTGTTGTTCATGATCTTGTTCACCAAGATCAAGACCTTGCTGCTGCGGAAATTGAGTAATGATGGTTTCGATCGTCTAGAGTCGGTTACCAGGAGCTAGGCTACATGGGTGTCTTATATTTGCACATCGGGTTATAACTGTTTTCTAAAAAGAGGGTCACTCATCTCATAATTATTATTAATAATAATATGCACTATTACATTTATTGTCAATTGTGGTATTCGTAGTACGAGACAACAAATAATTTGCGACCGACTGGCTTAAATTTTGGAATTTATATTAAAAGTTAAAAGAATGACTTGATATTATTAAGTCTCGTTATTAAATTAAAATATATTCTCTCTGTCTCTGTCTCTCTCTGTCTCTCTCTCTCTCTCTCTCTCTCTCTCTCTCTCTCTCTCTCTCTCTCTCTCTCTCTCTCTCTCTCTCTCTCTCTCTCTCTCTCTCTCTCTCTCTCTCTCTCACTCGCGCTTAAGGGTAACTTGTATATCACCCTTTACAACTATTTAAACCTTTCTGCGAAGCACCAAGATATCTTCTTCTTTTTTCCTTTGTTCGTGTACATAGTATCAGGTCAGCGGAGGAGACCATCTGGAGCCAAGGACATTCTTAAGGTTGGCGTAAGTTCGGATCTTTAGCGTGAAGTTGCCAACAGGTTAGCGAAAGCTTATTGTTGAGTTGATGGATTAGTTGGTGGGAAGTTTCAAGTGAATTTGGCGGGAAGTTAACGCGGGAGTTTTGCGGAAGTAGAGGGTGAAGATGGTGAACAAATTGGGCGTAGTTAGCTAGCCCATGTCGGAAATTTAGCGGGAATTATTTGTAAAGAAGGCAGGCAGCTGATTGGAATTAGACGGAAATATGGCAAGCTGTTTGAATGGTTAGTTTGCAGAAAGATGAGGAGCAACCAGTGGGAAGTTAGCCAGAATTTGGGGGTGGAAGTTGGCGGTGAAGTGACGGTGTTCGCCTAGCCTAGCCTAAAGGTACTCCGGCTATTTCTGAGCAACTCTTTATTTTCTTGAGGTTTCGTTTTCATTTTCTTGACTTTCATGTTACATATTTGTTATCTTTATTTATTATATGTTTTGCACATCTTCCAACCTTTCATATAAAAATGATAGTACCTATAGTGATCGTCAGTGGAATGTAGATAAACAGATTGTTGAACAAAAATACAAAAAATGTCCGTTTTGTACTATTAATTTTGAAAAGAGAAAGAAAGCAACAAAGAAATTAACTTTTCCTAAGCGTAATATACGGTCATATACTAAATTAAACCAAAGATTGAGTAAAGCAAAAAGTTATAGAACTGAAGCCTACTAATATATATATATGCGGAAAATCCACAGAGAAATATGAAATGAGGTGAACGTTTCGGCTTGTTAAAGCCTTTGTCAACACTAGACTGACTAAGTTTAGTCAGTCTGGTGTTGACAAAGGCTTTAACAAGCCGAAACGTTCACCTCATTTCATATTTCTCTGTGGATTTTCCGGATAAAATGATCAATGTTTTGTGATCGTCAATTGCATATATATATATATATATATATATATATATATATATATATATATATATATATATATATATATATATATATATATATATATATATATATATATATATATATATATATTTTTTCTAATTATGCAGTAATTAATAATATAGTGTGTCTGAGTCCTTAATAATTATTGGCTGATCGTAAAATATATTCTTTAAACAGACATTCGCTATGAGAAAGCTGTTGACGTACGACTGTTCACATCAGAGGAAATAAGAACGGTAACTCCTCCTCTTGACTAGTACGTCGCATTTTGACGTATATATCACAGCGGCCTGCAAAATTGACGTTATGACCCGTTTTCTATTTGTGGGTCCTCGGGTAGGTTAGGATCGGGCAATTGAACACATCAGTTTAGTGTGACGTTTTGAACGCTCGAGAGGACGGGCTGAATAGGGCCTATAGACCTATTGTAGTTCCCATGCTGCATCACGTTGGTGTATCTTGTCAGGGAGACTCGCATCACACGCGCGTGCGCACGCTCGTTAAACTACTCTGTTAGAAGAGTAAGCTGTTACACGTGCACACACGTGTACACACGTGCACATGGACACGTGTGCACGTGCACATCAACACGTGTTAAACACACACACACACACACACACACACACACACACACACACACACACACACACACACACACACACACACACACACACACACGTGCTAGGGTTAAAGACATATAACGAGCTAGTAATTCAAATGATCGAGGTAGACTCCACATAGCCCTATGTAGATATATGTAGATGTAGGTATATGTAGATATAATATGTAGATTGCGAAGTAGAGAGGTGGGACCCAAGATCTGAACCTCAACCCCTTTTAAGCACATCTAGATGGATGAATACAACCCCCCCCCCCTTCCCCTTTCAATAATCTGCAATGTTTCACTGGAAATGGGAGAACTACCAGAGAGCTAGAAGACTGTTAATACCATATATATTTTCCCCATATACAAAATTGGAAATAGACAGAATAGACAAAACGGTTGCATTTTTTACGGAGTGGCAAATCGTGAAACCTGATGTAATATTTAATATACAGTTCACTTAACACACACACACACACACACACACACACACACACACACACACACACACACACACACACACACACACACACACACACACACACACACACACACACAAACAAGGGTATGTTTGTGGTACGCGAACAAGGGGACACAGGTGGAAACTTGGTACCCAAATGAGCCACAGGGACATTAGAAAGAACTTTTTCAAAGTCAGAGTAGTTAACAGATGGAATGCACTAGGCAGTGACGTGGTGGAGGCTGACTCCATACACAGTTTCAAATGTAGATATGATAGAGCCTAATAGGCTCAGGATTCTGTACATCAGTTGATTGACGGTTGAGAGGCGAGACCAAAGAGCCAGAGCTCAACCCCCGCAAGCACAACTAGGTGAGTACAACTAGGTCACTGGAAACAGGAGACCTACCGGAAAGCTGGATGACAGCTAATGTAGTCCCAATACGCAAAAAGGGTGACAGGCAAGAGGTACTGAACTACAGGCCAGTTTCCCCATCTTGCATATGACACTGAACGCAAGGGTGACGGAGAAGATCGTGAGGAAGAGGCTCGTAGAACATCTGGAGGGAAAGTGTTTTGTAACACCTCACCATCATGGGTTCAGGGATGGTAAACCGTGCCTCACAGGCTTAATAGAATTCTATGCCCAGGCGACACAAATTGGGCAAGAAGACAAGGGTGGACAGACTGCATTTTCTTGGACTATCAGAAAGCCTTTGACACAGTACCCAATAAAAGACTGTTGCAAAAGTTTGAGAAACAGGCAGGAGTAAATGGTAAGGTGCTCCAGTGGATAAGGGAGTATCTAAGCAACAGGAAACAGCGAGTAACTGTGAGGGGAGAGACATCAGAGTGGCGAGATGTCACCAGCCAAGTCCCACAGGGCTCTGTACTTGGACCCATCTTATTTCTAATATCTGTAAACGATCTCCCACAGGGTATAAACTCATTCCCCTCAATGTTTGCTGACGATGCAAAAATTATGAGAATAATCATGACAGATGAAGATAGAGACTAGAGAACGACCTGGAAAAACTGGAGGAATGGTCTAGAAAATGGCTACTAATGTTTAACTCAGGAAAGTGTAAATCAATGAAATTTAACGAAGGGAACAGAAGGCTGAATACAATGTACCATCTGGGAGGTGAAATCTTGCAAGAGTCAAATAGAGAGAAAGATCTGGGGGTTGATATCACACGGAACCTGTCCCCAGAGGCCCACATCAAAAGAATATCATCAGTGGCATATGCTAGACTGGCCAACATAAGAACTGCCTTTAGAAACTTGTGTAAGGAATCGTGGTCTGACATATACCACTTATGTCAGACCAATCCTGGAGTATGCAGCTCCAGCCTGGAGTCCATACCTAGTTAAACACAAGACTAAGTTAGAGAAGATTGAGAGGAATACCGGCACCAGACTAGCCCAAGAGCTGAGAGGTATGAGCTACGAGGAAAGGCTAAGGGAGTTGAACCTCCCGTCCCTGGAAGACAGAAAAGTAAGGGGAGACATGATCAACACGTACATAATTCTCAGGGGAATTGACAGGGTGGACAAAGACACTATTTAACATGGGTAGAACGGAAGGGAATTTTCAGGGGAAAACGCCAAACCATTACAATTATATAGCATTGGGAAGGGGTCAGGATATAAGGATTTAGGAAGGGACGGAGGGAAAGAATGGTGCCCAACCACTTGTACGGTCGGGGATTGAACGTCGGCCTGCATGAAGTGAGACCGGCGTTCTACCGTCCAGCCCAAGTGGTTGGTCTGGACACAGGTGGAAGCCGAGTACTCAAATGAGCCACAGAGACATTAGAAAGAATTTGTTCCGTGTCAGTGTAGTTAAAACAAATGGAATTCATTAAGTAGTGATGTGGTGGAGGCTGACTACATACACAGTTTCAAATGTAGATATGATAGAGCCCAATAGGCTCAGGAACCTGGACACCAGTTGATTAACAGTTGATAGGCGGGACCAAAGAGCCAAAACTCAACCCCCGCAAGCACAACCAGGTAAGAACAACTAGGTGAGTACATGAAGGTGAGTACACACACACAGTATATATGCTGGTTAGCATTGTAAATGTGTGGCCACGTCTGTGGTAGAAAATAATAATAAAAAAAAAACTAGAAATAACTCTACGGGCCGACCTCCCACACATCTGGACAGCGACAGTGAGAACGCACAAAATGTTTAACGCCATCGACCCCAGCGTAACAATTACGGTGGTTTAGGGAAATTAAAGCACCGCAATATTGACGCGTCCCGGAACTAACGAGTTCCGGCTCCGGGCAGCTTAACTTTTGACGCTTTTGATTAAACTAAATCACAGTCTTTTTTGTGACGGAGGGGAAATGGGGAGAACGTGCTCCACACAGAGCCTACGAGGATCTTCGTAGGGAGACCCACTCGGTGAATGGGGAGATGGGGGGAGAGGAGGGAAGGGGATGGGAGAGGATGGAAGGGGATGGGAGAGGATGGGAGGGGAGGGGAGAGGAGAGAGAGGGTGAAGAGAAAGAGAGTGAATTAAGTAGGCCACTTGAATAAAAATTATAGCAGACCAATAGGTCAATAGGTAGAGTAGCTAGGAGACACAGAGGGCACCTGGGTGTCCCCTAGAGTTGCTAGGGGCCACTGGGAGAGCAGCTAGGGGCCACTAGGGGAGCAGCTAGGGGGCCACTAGGGGAGCAGCTAGGGGGGCCACTAGGAGAGCAGCTAGGGGGCCACTGGGAGAGCAGCTAGGGGCCACTAGGAGAGCAGCTAGGGGCCACTAGGAGAGCAGGTAGGGGCCACTGGGAGAGCAGCTAGGGGCCACTAGGAGAGCAGCTAGGGGGGCCACTGGGAGAGCAGCTAGGGGGCCACTAGGAGAGCAGCTAGGGGGCCACTGGGAGAGCAGCTAGGGGGCCACTGGGAGAGCAGCTAGGGGCCACTAGGAGAGCAGCTAGGAGCCACTGGGAGAGCAGCTAGGGGCAACTAGGAGAGCAGCTAGGGGGCCACTGGGAGAGCAGCTAGGGGGCCACTAGGAGAGCAGCTAGGGGGCCACTGGGAGAGCAGCTAGGGGCCACTAGGAGAGCAGCTAGGGGGCCACTGGGCGAGCAGCTAGGGGCCTCTGGGAGAGCAGCTAGGGGGCCACTAGGAGAGCAGCTAGGGGGCCACTGGGAGAGCAGCTAGGGGGCCACTGGGAGAGCAGCTAGGGGGCCACTGGGAGAGCAGCTAGGGGGCCACTAGGAGAGCAGCTAGGGGCCACTAGGAGAGCAGCTAGGGGGCCACTGGGAGAGCAGCTAGGGGGCCACTGGGAGAGCAGCTAGGGGCCACTGGGAGAGCAGCTAGGGGGCAGCTAGGGGGCCACTGGGAGAGCAGCTAGGGGTCACTGGGAGAGCAGCTAGGGGGCCACTAGGAGAGCAGCTAGGGGCCACTGGGAGAGCAGCTAGGGGGCCATAGGAGAGCAGCTAGGGGCCACTAGGAGAGCAGCTAGGGGCCACTGGGAGAGCAGCTAGGGGCCACTAGGAGAGCAGCTAGGGGGCCACTAGGAGAGCAGCTAGGGGCCACTGGGAGAGCAGCTAGGGGCCACTGGGAGAGCAGCTAGGGGCCACTGGGAGAGCAGCTAGGGGCCACTGGGAGAGCAGCTAGGGGGTTACTAGGAGAGCAGCTAGGGGCCACTGGGAGAGCAGCTAGGGGGCCACTGGGAGAGCAGCTAGGGGGCCACTAGGAGAGCAGCTAGGGGGCCACTAGGAGAGCAGCTACGGGCCACTGGGAGAGCAGCTAGGGGGCCACTAGGAGAGCAGCTAGGGGCCACTGGGAGAGCAGCTAGGAGGCCACTAGGAGAGCAGCTACGGGCCACTGGGAGAGCAGCTAGGAGGCCACTAGGAGAGCAGCTAGGGGGCCACTAGGAGAGCAGCTAGGGGGGCCACAGGTGCAAGAGGTTCAGTGATGGAGCAGACAGGCGCGGGACTGGTAGAGAGCGGAATTAAGTGTCTGGCTGTGTCCCCCCCCTCCCCCCCCCCCCACGTGGGCCCTCAACAGGTGTTTCCCCTCTCTCTCTCTCTCTCTGTCTCTCTCTCTCTCTCTCTCTCTCTCTCTCTCTCTCTCTCTCTCTCTCTCTCTCTCTCTCTCTGTCTCTGTCTCTGTCTCTCTCTCTCTCTGTCTCTGTCTCTCTCTGTCTCTCTCTCTCTCTCTGTCTCTGTCTCTCTCTGTCTGTCTCTCTCTCTCTCTCTCTCTCTCTCTCTCTCTCTCTCTCTCTCTCTCTCTCTCTCTCTCTCTCTCTCTCTCTCTCTCTCTCTCTGGCTCTGTCTCTGTCTCTCTCTCTCTGTCTGTCTCTCTCTCTCTCTCTCTCTCTCTCTCTCTCTCTCTCTCTCTCTCTCTCTCTCTCTCTCTCTCTCTCTCTCTCTCTCTCTCTCTCTCTCTCTCTCTCTCTCTCTCTCTCTCTGTGTCTCTCTCTCTCTCTCTCTCTCTCTCTCTCTCTCTCTCTCTCTCTCTCTCTCTCTCTCTCTCTCTCTCTCTCTCTCTCTCTCTCTCTGTGTCTCTCTCTCTCTCTCTCACTCTCTGTCTCTCTGTGTCTTTGTCTCTCTCTGTCTCTCTGTCTGTCTCTCTCTCTCTCTCTCTCTCTCTCTCTCTCTCTCTCTCTCTCTCTCTCTCTCTCTCTCTCTCTCTCTCTCTCTCTCTCTCTCTGTCTCTCTCTCTCTCTCTCTCTCTCTCTCTCTCTCTCTCTCTCTCTCTCTCTCTCTCTCTCACTGCTGACAGCAAACATCTATAACTCTCGTCAACATTTAGGCTAATTTTCATTATACTCTCCACATTCACGTCCACTTCAAGTACACTCGCGCTGAACACCTCTATTGTGAGTGTAAACCCCTTCACCTCTAAGTACCCGCCATGTGCCTGGTGAACAGGCTGTATATATAAGGCTTGTGAACAAGCTATAAGGCTTGTGAACAAGCTATAAACGTTGTGAACAAGCTATAAACGTTGTGAACAAGCTATAAGGCTTGTGAACAAGCTATAAGGCTTGTGAACAAGCTATAAGGGTTGTGAACAAGCTATAAACGTTGTGAACAAGCTATAAGGGTTGTGAACAAGCTATAAACGTTGTGAACAAGCTATAAGGGTTGTGAACAAGCTATAAGGGTTGTGAACAAGCTATAAACGTTGTGAACAAGCTATAAGGGTTGTGAACAAGCTATAAGGCTTGTGAACAAGCTATAAGGGTTGTGAACAAGCTATAAGGCTTGTGAACAAGCTATAAACGTTGTGAACAAGCTATAAGGCTTGTGAACAAGCTATAAGGGTTGTGAACAAGCTATAAACGTTGTGAACAAGCTATAAGGGTTGTGAACAAGCTATAAACGTTGTGAACAAGCTATAAGGCTTGTGAACAAGCTATAAGGCTTGTGAACAAGCTATAAGGCTTGTGAACAAGCTATAAACGTTGTGAACAAGCTATAAGGCTTGTGAACAAGCTATAAGGCTTGTGAACAAGCTATAAGGCTTGTGAACAAGCTATAAACGTTGTGAACAAGCTATAAGGCTTTTGAACAAACAGTGGGCGTTCTGAACAGTGTGTACTTAACTGTGTCTTGTAAGATCTGTTCGTCACAGGAGTCAAACTGAACGCTAAGAAAGAACGCAAAGAAATTAATGTTTAAAAAAAAAAAACGCTTAATACAACGATAGAAGAATCATACAACATCCCCCCAATCCCTACATTTCCCCCCCCCCCCCCCCCGTTTCCCCTTGGGAAGGTTCTCATTATAATCCCCCCAGATTTACAATGATTACAGGTAGGGAAGCGCGCAGGTGATTCCCCGGGATTAACCGCAGATCCTGGACACTAATCCCGACACATCCCAGAAATCCCCCGCACGCCACCAACACCAGCCAGCAACACTTCCGAAATGTTGTCGTCTTTCGGGTGTTGGTGGAGGGGAGGAGGGGAGGGGAGGGGTCATTTGGTGGGGGTAATTCGGTGGGGGGGGGGGGGGGGAAGTCATTTGGTGGGCGGGGAGAGGGGAGCTATAGGTTAGGTTCGTTTCCAATTATCGGGGAGACAATTTGGTTGGAAAAGATCCAGGTTAATTCATTGATTCAGATCGTCATTTGCGACCGTCTGCGTTCGTGTGTGTGTGTGTGTGTGTGTGTGTGTGTGTGTGTGTGTGTGTGTGTGTGTGTGTGTGTGTGTGTGTGTGTGTGTGTGTGTGTGTGTGTGTGTGTGTGTGTGTCTCTCTCTCTCTATCTCTATCTCTTAGCTCCTGGTCCCGCGGTTCTGTGTTCCTAGGATCGGCGTTCCTGTATTCTATGTTCGGGGCTTTTGTGTTCTAGATCCGGGGGTTTCTATGTCAGTTTTACTGTGTTGATGTTTTGGTTTCAAACTTCAATAGCCACGATGTTCTTAATTTTTAGTTCTCTTGACTTCATTTAGTGAAGAACCGTCTTGCCGTTTATGCAATTAACGATATTCCATATCGTTCACAAACTTACTTACGCATCGCCGTGTTTCGACAATGTACCAGAAATTCATATCACTTTATGTCTAAACAAATCACTATCGCTCGGCAGTATCTTTAAAAAATCTCATATGGCTCCGCGATGGCTTCAAGAATCGCGGGTCCATCGATCCCCCATGCACCTGGACCACGCGCGATGATCTCCGAACTGTGCTTGTCATACTATCCCATACTATCCTTTACAGACTATGGAGAGGCAGCCACAATCCATCACGAGGATCTTAACTCCACTAATGTCTTAGTACGTGCCACAACTATCTTCCTCCCGACAGGCGTAGTCTTGGAGTGTTATACTCACTTTGTATTGATAGACTAGGCTGCGTTCTCCGGTTTTAAAACATGTGTAGTCTTAGCCTAGCCTAATGCAATGGTGGTGGTGGTGGTTGTAGGGGGGTGGTAGGTGGTGGTAGTAGGGGGTGGTGGTGGTTGTAAGGGGGTGGTGGTGGTGGTAGTAGGGGGTGGTGGTGGTTGTAAGGGGGTGGTGGTGGTGGTAGTAGGGAGTGGTGGTGGTGGTTGTAAGGGGGTGGTGGTGGTGGTAGTAGGGGGTGGTGGTGTGGGGGAGGTTATGTTACGGGAGAGTGATTAATTACAAAATATGTTTGTTTTTGTTTATAATAGGGGGCGGGAGGGGGGGAACTACCGCCCACAGATATGGCATCCATAATTAATGAGAATAAATAAATAATGTAAGGGAAATTACGAAGTAGTTCTTTGGTTTCTTTCTCTGGCATCCCTACGTTTATGCATCCCTTTCTATACACTCCTTCACTCGCTTCTAAACCAACAAGTACCATCAATGGCCCCCCAAAAATAAAAAAGAACAAATGACAGTCATTACGTCGATTTCACGCCGACACGATCACTTCTCGCGCCAAAACTTGAGGAATCTAAGCTTGCTACGTCGAGTCGAATTACAAACGTGAGGCGATCTTAATGGTTTATGTTACATATGTTTATAGCTGACGTATGCTGAGAGACAGGGGTATGGGGAGGGGGGGAGATGATGGGAAAAGAGAGGAGGAAAATGGGAAGGAGAAGATGGAAGTGAAAGATACGGGGGGGGAGAGAGAGAGAGAGAGAGAGAGAGAGAGAGAGAGAGAGAGAGAGAGAGAGAGAGAGAGAGAGAGAGAGAGAGAGAGAGAGAGAGAGAGAGAGAGAGAGAGAGAGAGAGAGAGGAGGCAGTCACATGGTAGAGGAAGATTGAAATTGGGAGGAAGGGAAGGATTTGAATTGGGGGGGGGTGTTGAAAATGTTAAATTGGAGAGTAAAAATTGATAGATTGTAGTGAGTGAACACTGACAGGAGTGAACAGAAAGGAGCGAGTGAGCACGGTTATAGCAGGAAGCTAATTCAGATAGGACGGAGTGAACACATATGGGGAACTAAAGACACATAGGCACAAGGGTAGAAAGCATTGAAAACGCCTTAGGGAGACTGAACAGAAATAGGCTCCCTCAGGTAGCCTAAGTAAACAGAGAACGGGGGAGAGAAGAGGGTAGGGGATCGAACACGGCGAGTGAACACGAACACAGTGATCTTTCCTGTTTATAGGCACAACCAGGAAAGTTCGTGGGAAGGACAGATAGACTAAGCTATCAGGGTATCTCTTGGTACATTATTTTGTCTACTAGGAAAGGAGAGTATAGGCCTTGGTAGGCTTATACTCTATACGACAGGAGGTAACACAACCAGCCTAGTCTGGCCTGCCCTAGAGGAGGCCTGGTCGAGAACCGGGCCGCGGGGACGTTGAACCCCGAAATCATCGCACGATAAGATGGCTTAGGATTGAAAGGCCCAGCCCAGGACTGACGAAGAGGAATAAATATTAATGAAGATAGCGGATGTTGAGGATAGGATAACATTAGGCCTATGCTACACCACTTTTACCCACCATTCACCATCATCACTATTCACTGTAGTCACTACTATTTCAACCACCTCCACTACCACAACCATGACTACGATCAATTACTAACCCATTTTCTTAACCTATCACTGTTGTCTTTAAACTGCAATTCCTACACATTATAACACGTCATCATCTTAACTACTGACCATTACTGTACATCTGTTACCTCCCCCCCCCCCTTCACCTGACGAGGTTGACCCAGACCAGACACACACCTGTCATCACACACACCTGCCATGACTACACACACATACACACTTTGCATGTTCTTGCTATCATATTTACATGTAAACTGTGTCTCTGCATTAAACTTGGGAATGTTGTGTAGGCGGGCGAGACTGAATATACTGGCGCGATGCCAGCACTTCTAGACAAGCACAAGGCGGGACCAAAGAGCCAAAGCTCAACCCCCGCAAGCACAGCTAGGTGAGTGCACGCACAGGCTAAGACGCGCCCGTACATAAGTCTACGGGATCCGTCAGCCAGGATTCAAATACGTGACATAAATTATGATGTAGCCGTATAGATTTATATATATATATATATATATATATATATATATATATATATATATATATATATATATATATATATATATATATATATATATATATATATATATATATATATATATATATATATATATATATATATATATATATATAATATAAATTGGTGAATAAACCCACTGATTTTTTTTTAAATATAGTAGGTTAATTTTATTGTTTGAACAATCAAATTGACCAACAATATTAAACCAAAAATTCAATAAAATTACAATTTTTAGAACATGCCACTTCACAGGATATTTTTTTTACATTGATGCCACATGTAAACTCACCATTCGTACATTGATGTTGTTTCACATTTACACTCACCATTCGTAAATTCTATTGCCACATTTACAGTTTACCATGCGTACATTTTCAACCAAAATAACCCATAATCCAACTGTCCCCCGCGGGGATACTTTGCGGGTCTCTACAATACTTTGCAATTCCGCATTCCGAAGATGGATGTAGAAAACAAAAAATATTGATTTTCGATTGATATTGAAATACCAATACATCTTAGAGGCTGGTGATGAATAGCCTCATATGGTATCAGGTTCCGGGTCATAGTTCGAGGTGTCAGTGAATACCTGTGGTTGAACTTCCGGTCATCGGTCACCTTATAGCCTTATACTTGGGAGATAAGCCAGGGGACTTGGGAGATAAGCCAGGGGGGGGGGTGTTTACTTACATCTGGGAGGAAAGCGAGTGGGGTCGCCTTCCACCTGTCAGTCAAGCCCGGGGGATACATTACCCCTGTCAGTCAAGCCAGGGGGATACATTACATCTGTCAGTCAAGCCAGGGGGATACATTACACCTGTCAGTCAAGCCCGGGGGATACATTACACCTGTCAGTCAAGCCCGGGGGATACATTACATCTGTCAGTCAAGCCAGGGGGATACATTACATCTGTCAGTCAAGCCCGGGGGATACATTACATCTGTCAGTCAAGCCCGGGGGTTACATTACACCTGTCAGTCAAGCCCGGGGGATACATTACCCCTGTCAGTCAAGCCAGGGGGATACATTACATCTGTCAGTCAAGCCAGGGGGATACATTACATCTGTCAGTCAAGCCCGGGGGATACATTACATCTGTCAGTCAAGCCCGGGGGATACATTGCACCTGTCAGTCAAGCCAGGGGGATACAT
Source organism: Procambarus clarkii (assembly GCF_040958095.1). NCBI lineage: Eukaryota > Metazoa > Arthropoda > Malacostraca > Decapoda > Cambaridae > Procambarus > Procambarus clarkii. The sequence goes on from NC_091196.1 coordinate 22,223,933, forward strand.
TGCACCTGTCAGTCAAGCCAGGGGATAAATTATACTTGTCAGTCAAGCCAGGGGATACACTATGCGTGTCAGTCAAGCCAGGGTATACATTACATTTGTCAGTCATGTCTGGGGATACATTACATCTGTCAGTCAAGCTAGGGGATACATTACACTTGTCAGTCAAGCCAGGGGATATATTACACTTGTCAGTCAAGTCAGGGGTAACATTACACCTGTCAGACAAGATATAGGGACCATGCCACACCTGTCAAAGCCAGAGGGGCCACCCTACACCTGTCAAAGCCAGAGCAGCCACCCTACACCTGTCAAAGCCAGAGAGGCCACCCTACACCTGTCAAAGCCAGAGGGACCACCCTACACCTGTCAAAGCCAGAGGGGCCACCCTACACCTGTCAAAGCCAGAGGGGCCACCCTACACCTGTCAAAGCCAGAGGGGCCACCCTACACCTGTCAAAGCCAGAGGGGCCACACCGGTCAGCAAAGCCAGGAGACAGGTGAAGGCCATACTACACCTGTCAGAGAGGGTAACGTTACACCTGTTAAACCCTCCGCTAACGACGTCAAAAGAGGCGTCCTACAACACCTGTCTTACGCATCAACAGTTTACAGTCGAGCTTAAAACATCTGTTTTTATTCCTGGCACCTGCCTTTTTTTCAACTGATTTCGCCAATACCAATTATAAATTGAATTGCCACACTCCAGGACTTATAATTTGTTATATCTTTTGGGTTTTATAGCTCTGGATTTTGATCAGGTATATACCTATATTTGCTATAATACATCCAAACCTGCCCTAACATACACACACCTGCCCCCTAACACACCCACACCTATTCTAATACACACACACGTACACAAATACATCCAAATCTACACTATCAAAATCCTCCACCTGACATAATACATCTACACCTGTCCTTATACACCTACACCTGCCCTTGCGCACACCCACACCTGCTGTAATACACCCACACCAGTCCTATATTACACCAACACCTGTCCTAGCACACCCACACTTGCTGTATCATACCCACACCTGTCCTGTATTACACCAACACCTGTCCTAGCACACCCACACCTGCTGTAGCATACCCACACCTGCCCTATATTACACCAACACCTGTCCTTGCACACCCCACACCTGTTGTAATACACCCACACCTGCCCTATATTACACCAACACCCGCTCGATCTCCTACAGATACACAGCGCCGGTCACCTGTATGGGGTGGGAGTGGGGTAGCGTGGTGAGGTTTCTCACCTGAGTAGCGTCCGAGTAAGGTGTCGGGGAGCTTTCGTCGACTGCCAGGGAGCCGAAACTGGCGCCGGCGGAGAGGGGGTGCTCCATTGGCACCTCCTGTAGGCCCTGTGGCAGCATGTTCCTGCTGTAGAAGGCACTGCCGGGTGCCCAGAGGTCTAGTGCCACCCTCTGGACCGTCACAGGGAGGGCACGAAGGCCCCTTTCGAGAAATGTATTCAATTTAACAAAAAAATGTATTTCAACTTGTTTTTTTTATCTCTCACTCGGGAAAAAATTCAAAGTTTCTATTTAAACTTTTCAATAAAGTGCTCAAGTTCTTGGCAAGTTCAAACTTATGTTTTAATTCTCTTTAAAAACAAAATCACTCGGGTTATTATTTTTGTTTTTCACCTTCCACAGGCGCATCAGAGGGTCTCTTCAACCTCCATACTGCGAGCAAGCTTTCCCTCCCCCGGTGCGATAACCGTAAGTATTAGTACACACTTTCACACACACTAATGAGAAACACCGGTGTTTTCCTTCTGTCGCGTCTCCAAAACTAGAAGTTACTCAAAACTTTTGCAGTGCCTGAGAGTTGTGGAGGCACTCTGAGGTCCTCGCTCGTCAGAGTGGCAAGTGACACTGGCACTCTATATATCGTGTATGTGTGTGTATATGTGTCCGGCGGAGCAAGAAGACGGGGTTGCGTCGTCTCCTCCTCCTCCTTCCCGCGTGAAGGTGTGTGTTACACTGGGCATGAGAAATCAGAACACATGGCTTTTGAGCATCGGTTAGCTCGACCTTTGTTGGTGGTGGGTGGGAGGACGGGCCCTCTGTTGGGGGGACCCGGGCGGGGGAGAGAGTAGCGGCGGGGTGACCTGTTCAGGATTTTTGACGTGTTCCTCGCCTCCTACCGCTCGTGTTTCATTATTCATTGCTGTATTTTGTATTCATTAGCGCCTGTACATTATTTAGCTGTCTTGCAACTAGCTGTAAACGCGTGGTAATTGTTGCCGTGTTTGAACAACATTGCAACTACTGGACATACCAAGGGAAATCCGGTACCTCTCTTTGGTGACGTGACTGTCTCCTTAATAACGAATAAATCATCTTGCCTTTCCTAACAGCATGGAAATACATCACATCCCCAAGTATATTCAGCATAATCCCTCCTCGTCACACGAAAATAATCAATAAATAAGAGCGACAAATGCAAAACACGACTAACGGCGTGTGAGGGGGGGAAAAAATCACGTGCCGAGATCCACGCCCACCGTGCTGATTGGTCAGCTGGATCCTGACGCAATCGCCGGAGACCAATGAACGCGCTCGCTGGGACAACAAGGGAGTGGGTGGCATCTCACAAAGTCCATAAAACCGACTGACGATCTAAGACTTTCTTTTGACCCCCCTTCCCACCCCTTCCATCTCCTCCTTCGCTTTTCTTGTCGAGCTGATCCCTGTCGTCTTAAATATATTTGGTGTGGCGTTTATATTAACCCCGGATGGGCAGGGGCAGGAATTTAAGGCCTACTGATAGTGGTATAAATAAAGTAGTTACTCAGCCTAATGCAAACTTCTGCTACTGAAAATTGATTAGCAAAAATACCCCGATGATTAACCTTGTTTGTAAACAACAAATTGGTAGATGAATTAACAATTACTAGATAATAATGACTGTCTTATCGAGATATTTGGAGGAAGATAATCATGATAATAATATTAATATTATTGATATTTTACATATCAAAGATAAGAAGAATTGATAATTTAAAGATTACATTGATAACACTAAATTATTAGAAATATTATTAACAGTATATATATATATGTATATATATATATATATATATATATATATATATATATATATATATATATATATATACACATTACCTTGCGGTGATTAGATATATATAGATATAAAATAGTATGTCTGTTTGTCCAGACACAAAGGGCTAGCCTCATAAAAATTGTACAGTTTGAAACCTGGGGAATATGTGAGTGTCGTAGGCTGGTATGGATAATTATTCAATTTTTTATATATTTGACCCTGCTAAGCTACGCCCACCATCGCATCACCCACATGACAAAAAATATATAGAAACATAGAGAGTGATACAGAGATAGAAAAAGAGAAAGGGGGCGGGGCAGACTTCAGACCTGGGCAATGCTGATTATATATATATATATATATATATATATATATATATATATATATATATATATATATATATATATATATATATATATATATATATATATATATATATATATCCCCTCCCCCCACCCCCTACACCCACACCAACCCCCAACCCCGGAGCGATTTCCATGAAGTATGCAATGAAATCGCGGGTGTGTTTTCCGTAGAGTTTGAAGATAATTTCACTGTTCACCCACTTCATGATTTACTCGAAAACAATGAAATGAATTAATTCGGATTACAATAATGAAGATTCTGCGGAAGGTGGTTATAGTGATGAAGATAGTGAGTAGTAAAGCTCGTATGGTGATGATGATAGTATATACAGTGAAGATAGTATATAGTGCAGATGTAAGATGATGGGACAAGTGGAACAAGGGAAGAGGAGGGACAAGGGGATGATCAGGGAAGAGGGGGGATAAAATAGGGGATAGAGAACCTCCCAGTGTATTCAGTAGAGTTTGTCGGGTTTTCTCCTATCATGCCGAGCTGGTTTAGGTAGGTGTCTGGACATCGCCAGAAAGCTGGTTCAAGTCTCAACATGGTCTACAAATGATTTGATCATCCATATATATATAGTCTCTATATATATATATATATATATATATATATATATATATATATATATATATATATATATATATAATATATATAATATATATGTGTGTGTAATTAATAGCTCTCCCCATTCCACCCATCTTTTCTCCTTTCCCTCTACTTCCTCAACCCCCCCCCCCATTTCCCCTCTTCTCTCTTACCTCCCTCATTTATCTCTTTCTCCCCTTCTCACCCCATCTCCTTCCTTCCACCCTCAAACAGACAGACGTTTCCATTTATATTTATAGAGGGGGTACTTGGAAGCCCTGAAATACCTTCATGGGTTTCTCAGAAAATATATTATTATTAAAAACTCTAGGGGAATTACACCACATATTTCACACTTAACTATGAAAATCTTATAGGGGTTTCTATAACTGCTAATATTTCTTAACGCACTTAACTTAGATCTACTCCGACAAACCTATGTCCGTTCCGTACACTAAACTATTCATCCTGCAAAATTTGGTGAAGCTTGCCCACAAGTGTCTGCCCTCTAACTTAGGACAGATACATATTCTCTCTTATAGTCAGTCCAGAGTTATAGCAGAGATGCTTGGGGGGGCTATCCTCATCCAGCTTTGCAGGAGGTATGGGTCTTGGGTATGGTATGGGTCTTGGGTATGGGATGGACATAAGTTGGTTGGGGTAGGCCTAGTTCATTAAGAAATATTAGCATTTATACTGGTCCCAACACGTTTTTCATGGAGTCAAGTGTGAAATATTTTGTGTGATTTCCCCTAGAGATTTTAGTGATCATAATATATTTTCTGAGACCAGTCAGTTTCAGGGTGATATACTCGAACATAGATGGGATCACAAGCAAGGCAAGTGAACTAAGGGAAAGCGCACAAGAAGTGAACCCAGATGTAATCGGTTCCAAACACTCAGGTCTGATAGGAAAGAAATTACTGACTCTCAACAACCTGAAAGCACCAGTATAAAAAGCTAATGATTTGTTCAGATCTGAAACCTATATCTATGGGCAGCACAAAACGTCGACCAGACTGTGCGACACAGTGGTTCCAAGGATCAGGTTGGGTTGTCGTTACCTGTGGCAGGTGGCTACAGGTGACGGATCTCCCAATCCTGAGCACTCCAGGTGCAAACTCTGTGAGCAGGAACTGCGGCATGATCTCCCACACTACATCACCGAATGACCAGTTATTAGACCTTTTAGACCAATTGGCATGAGGTACCTGGAGCTTTGCAATTACTTTATTCACTCTCGTGTTCTTGAAGATATCCTCACAGTGTACCCAAAATTTGCCAGTGCAGGCTACTAAACATATGACCCTGTATGACTAACCATCCTGCGAGATGGGGACTTTTAGTATCACTGCTATCTTATTCACTCTTGTGTTGATGATGATATCCTCATAATGCACCCAGAGTCTGCCAGTGCAGACTGCTTATCACATGACCCTGTATGACTAACCATCCTGTGTGATTAGTATTTTTTTAGCATCACATACCTAGCTTTTTGACACACTGTACTCCCCTTCATATAGTCTAGGGCAGCTGCACAAATGCTGATGTACCTCATGTATTAATAATACAAAAAAAAATCTGTGACCCATACAGTTGTTTCAGTGCTTCTTAATAATACATTTTCTGAGAGAAGGGGGAGCTGGGGGATATATATATATATATATATATATTATATATATATATATATATATATATATATATATATATATATATATATATATATATATATATATATATATATATATATATATATATATAAACTTCATTCTCCCTCTTCATTCCCTCACTATACCTCCCTACATATTCCCCAGGCTTCCCGTTCTTGCCCTTCACTCCCTTCCCCTTAACTCGCATTTCCATCCCCTCTCCCTTCCATTGCCTTCCTTCCCTCTTCTCACCTCCCTTCCCAAATCTCTCTTTATCTTCCTCCACTAGTTTCTCCCTCTATCCCCTGAGATCTTCTTCCCTCCCTCCCACAGCCTCTCCCTCCTTTCCCCTAATCTTTCCCTCCAATCGCCCCTTCTTTTTGCTGTTCCCTCCCTGCAATACTCCTTCTCTCCCTCGCCCCTCCCTTCCTCCAATCGACGCCCTCTTCCATCTCTCTCTCCCTCACCTACACCCCACTCCCTCCCTAATGCCCCCCCCCTACCCTCCCTAATGCTCCCCCTACCCTCCCAGCCTGGCGTGGGCAGTGGGCCTACACACACGGGGCATCACCGAGGGGGGGGGGGGGAGGGCAGAGACAAAGGTGCCCAAACTGCCCACTTGGGAGTCCACTAAACACGTAAAAATACAGAAAGTCGTCACGATTAACAAAAAAAGTGGACACGGAAATTCGTGAAAACTGGCCGGCACATATATACCATTAACGTGGGTATACTGGTATACCATTAACGTGGGTGGACTGGTGTACCATTAACGTGGGTGGACTGGTGTACCATTAACGTGGGTGTACTGGTATACCATTAACGTGGGTGGACTGGTATACCATTAACATGGGTGTAAATTTATACTATTAATTACTATTAATACTATTAATTAATAAATTTAAATTTATTTCACTTATAAACCTTTTAATTACTATTAATTACTATTAATTAATAAATTTAAAATTTATTACACTTGTAAACCATTAAAGTTTGTGTGTATATATAATCCATTTAACTTAATTACTGATAAACCCTTTAATTTGGTGAACATGAACCCTTAACTGTGGTGTAAAGAAACCCCTTTAACCTGGGTATACATAAACCCTTTAACCTGGGTATACATAAACCATTAATTTGGGTGTACGTCAGCCCTTGGGTACGCCTATAAATTGGCGAAGCGTTTGGGCATTTGGGCACGGCATTACCTATCAGTTGATAATTTTATATGACGCCAAGAGCGGAAGAGGTGGGAGGGAGGGAGTTGATGGGGAAGGGGTGACGGGTGGGGTGGGGAGGATAGCCTAACCTAGCTGAGAGACAGCCTAACCTAGCTGAGAGACAGCCTAACCTAGCTGAGAGACAGCTTAACCTAGCTGAGAGACAGCTTAACCTAGTTGAGAGACATCTTAACCTAGCTGAGAGACAGCTTAAGCTAGCTGAGAGACAGCCTAACCTAGCTGAGAGACAGCTTAAGCTAGCTGAAAGACATCTTAACCTAGCTGAGAGACAGCTTAACCTAGCTGAGAGACAGCTTAACCTAACTGAGAGACATCTTAACCTAGCTGAGACACAGCCTAAATTAGCTGAGAGACAGCCTAACCAAAATTAACACCCTCGCCTAATTAACATCCTAATTAACACATTCTAACCAGACGCTCGACCTATGGTTTTGACAATCAGAAAACGAACCTTGTCGAGCCCATCTTGTGTACGAGTTGTCCTTACTAATGAAGGAGAGAGTCCTGTATGGTCCGGTGGCTTGTGCTTGGAGGCAGAGTCCTGTATGGTCCGGTGGCGTGTGCTTGGAGGCTGAGTCCAGTATGGTCCGGTGGCGTGTGCTTGGAGGCTGAGTCCTGTATGGTCCGGTGGCGTGTTCTTGGAGGCTGAGTCCTGTATGGTCCGGTGGCGTGTGCTTGGAGGCTGAGTCCATGTATAGGTCCGGTGGCTTGTGCTTAGGAGGCTGAGTCCTGTATGGTCCGGTGGCGTGTGCTTGGAGGCTGAGTCCAGTATAGTCCGGTGACGTGTGCTTGGAGGCTGAGCCCAGTATGGTCCGGTGGCGTGTGCTTGGAGGCAGTTGTGACAATTTAATTTAAGTCGTAGCTTCAGTCGATTAAGGCAGTGTCTGGGATGCTCCCGGACGCAGGTTCGAATCCTCGTCACGGCCCTTGTGGAATTGTTAATTTAAGAGGGGTCTTCGTTCTCAGTACTTCAGCGCGGTGACCATCATATCTCGTCCGCTAAGACTGCTTCTTACTCTTAATCGTTTGATAGTTACTTTCTCTTTCTTGATATTTTAATAAGTACTTTCTTTTTCTTTATATTTTGATAATTACTTTCTCTTTTCGTAAATATTTTATGTCTCTGAATATTTTCATAAATACTTTCTTGATACTTTGATAATTGATTACTTTCTCTTTGCTTAGCTTTAGATAACTGATTACTTTCTCTTTCTTAATCTTTTGATAATTACTTTCTCTTGATCTTTCGATAGTTCCTTATTTTCTCGATCTTTTAATAACAAAAAATTCTTATTTCTTGGAAAATTCCTGTCACTCAACACTTTTAATCCTCGCAATGATTTCTCATAATCATTTACTGCAACACACACAGCCATTAAAAAGAGAGCTTCACTGTCTCAGGCAGCCAATCAGAAGGCTCCTCCATGCAGTTCAGCCGCTATAGAAGAACTGCCCAATCGCACACACTGAAGGGGGGTTTTACCTATCCCGAAGCGTATAGACTCCCGGGTACTCTTCAAGGCTCCTAGACACTGTTGAAGACTCCAAGGCACTGTTCAAGGCTCCCAGGCACTGTTCAAGGCTCCCAGGCACTGTTGAAGACACCCAGGCATTATTCAAGGCTCTCAGGTACTGTTCAAGGCTACCAGTCACTGTTGAAGACACCCAGGTACTGTTCAAGGCTACCAGTCACTGTTCAAGGCTCCCGGGCAATGTTCAATGCTACCAGTCTCTGTTCAAGGCTCTCAGGTACTGTTCAAGGCTACCAGTCACTATTCAAGGCTCTCAGGTACTGTTCAAGGCTACCAGTCACTGTTCAAGGCTACCAGTCACTGTTCAAGGCTCCCGGGCACTGTTCAAGGCTCCCGGGCACTGTTCAAGGCTCCCGGGCACTGTTCAAGGCTACCAGTCACTGTTCAAGGCTCCCGGGCACTGTTCAAGGCTCCCGGGCACTGTTCAAGGCTCCCGGGCACTGTTCAAGGCTCCCGGGCACTGTTCAATGCTCCCGGGCACTGTTCAAGGCTCCCGGGCACTGTTCAAGGCTACCAGTCACTGTTCAAGGCTCCCGGGCACTGTTCAAGGCTCCCGGGCACTGTTCAAGGCTCCCGGGCACTGTTCAAGGCTCCCGGGCACTGTTCAAGGCTCCCGGGCACTGTTCAAGGCTCCCGGGCACTGTTCAAGGCAAGCTGCGCCCCCATAACTAATCTAGTATGATGCTTATTATTCCGAGGAGCGTCAATGTTGCGGTGCTTATATAATTTTAGCAAATTGCCGCAATTTCAATGTTACGAGTCGATAGCGTATAGATTGTGGTGAATTAAGTGAAATATAGAATGAGTTGTGTCTTGGGGTTAGCCGTGCCCTAATTGGTCCATTCATAATATTCCTCCTGTGTCGCAGCCAATCACGTAAGTTGACGTTATCCTTCACAAATTTGTTATAAAAATACAACATTTTCTCCGGGAAAACCGAGGCTCTGTAATCATTTTTGCGCTACCGCTCACAGGAGGAGTATGGGGTGCATAATAAACTAGCTGTCTGAGGCTAGTTTATTATGCTCCTACCAACCAGAAAATTGAACTAATAATATTCTATAGGAACAAGGAGACTGCCAATTTACTCATGAAGAACTCTCCTGATACCAAATAAAAACCCCTTGTGAAAAACACGAATGTCGTCTATGCTGCGCATGTCCTCTTGGGGGTTGTCAGCCCTAACGAGTTCAATATATAGGCAAGACAACATCATCCCTTTCAAGACGCCAAACAATGCTCAAGCAGCAAGGACCTATTAACGAACTGTATACATAACCTATATAAGGAACTCTATGGTTATGTATAGCCACGTATCAATAGCCAATAAATAATACATTATTATTCTCCTTTATTATATCGTATTTCCATTATGCTAAGAAAGATTTAATTTAAAATTTGCATTTTGTTTTTTTATATTTTTTTTACTTCATGAAGCCGCTATAGGAGATTTTCATGTCACTTTCTCCAATTTTATTGCAACCGATATGCATCGTACCTCTGGCAACGCACGAGGGAAAATCGTACACTTCTCGTGTGAACATTGTATCCCTGGCAACACACAAGGGGAAATCACACAAGACACAATGTATACAAGACTTCTGTATACATTGTACCCCCTGGCAAGAGGAGAAAATCATACACTACCCGTGTATACATCATATCCCTGGAAATGGACAAGGGGAAATCATACAACACTTGTAAACATCATACCCCGGGCAGCGCGCGAGGGGTAACTCATATATCCATTTTGTATATATTATTTTTTTTTAATTTATACAAATTTTTATAATAACTATTTAATCAGACGAAGATTTGTGTTCTATTGAGCGAAATGGATCGGAAGAGACTAAATGCCCAAGAAAGTAACAAGAGAACAGTATATGGAACAGCAAAACAGTGGAACATCTGGGCCCGGTCGCTGCCAGTCTAGATGTGGGGGAATGAACACTCACACCTCAGTCAGTCAGTCAGTCAGTCACCAACTATATTATCGGGTCATCTCGGGTCATGTTGCGGCTTTGTTAATCCGCTGGGGATTAGTATACTACTTCAAGGGATGTCAATGATTCACCGTTGCGAAGCCAGTCACCCTGGGGGAGGAGCTAAAGAACCCTGGGGGGAGGAGCCAAGCACCCTTGGGGGAAGAGCCAAGCACTCTTGGGGGAGGAGCCAAGCACTCTTGGGGGAGGAGCCAAGCACTCTTGGGGGAGGAGCCAAGCACTCTTGGGGGAGGAGCCAAGCACTCTTGGGGGAGGAGCCAAGCACTCTTGGGGGAGGAGCCAAGCACTCTTGGGGGAGGAGCCAAGCACTCTTGGGGGAGGAGCCAGGCACCCTGGAGGTGGAGCCAGTCACCCTGGAGGAGGAGCCAGGAACCCTGGGGGAGGAGCCAAGCACCCTGGAGGAGGAGCCAAGCACCCTGGGGGGGAGGAGCCAAGCACTCTAGGGGGAGGAGCTAAGCACCCTGGGGGAGGAGCCAGGAACCCTGGGGGAGGAGCCAAGCACAATGGGAGGGGAGGAGCCAAGCACAATGGGGGGGAGGAGCCAAGCATCCTGGGGGAGGAGCCAAGCACTCTTGGGGGAGGAGCCAAGCACCATGGGGGGAGGAGCCAAGCACCCTGGGGGAGGAGCCAAGCACCCTGGGAGGAGGAGCCAAGCACCTTGGGAGAGGAGCCAAGCTCCCTGGGGGGAGGAGCCAAGCACCCTGGGGGGAGGAGGAGAGTGCCAAGTGAATTTGAAATGACATGTCCCCTGCTCATCGATTAGGAAGTAATATAAAATGATGAAAGCCCCCTACTTCTTGATGAGGTAAATGAAATGAATTGTGAAGAAGAGAAGAAGAGGGCGAGAGAAGAGAGAAGAGAAAAATCAGTGAGAGGCGAAGTGAGGTAAAACGGGGAGAGGAGAGAAGAGGGGAGAAAGTAGGTGGGTAACAAAACAAACAATATATTCATAATATTGGTAGAAGGAAGAGAGGGAAAGGGTGATCGGTTTTCTGTCCTTGCTCCTCCTTTATTATGGTACTTTCCCCTTCTGTCTCTGTCTCCTTGCATCATTCTGTCTCCTTGCATCATCATTATATATCTCTTTCACCTTCCTACATCAATATCTATTTCTAAGCCTTATTAGTCAACCTGCCCACCTCATTAGCCCACCTGCACACCTCATTAGCTCACCTGCCCACCTCATTAGCACACCTGCCCACCATATTTCACTTGCCCCACTTCAATAGCTCACCTGCCCAACTAATTAATACACCTGACCCCTCATTAACCTACCTGCCCTCCTCAGCTGTGATTATTAGGTCAAGGCTCTTCCTGAAGATATCCAAGCACTGTTGAAACTCCCGGGTACTCTTCAAGGCTCCTAGACACTGTTGAAGACTCCCAGGCACTGTTCAAGGCTCCTAAACACTGTTGAAGACTCCAAGGCACTGTTCAAGGCTCCTAGGCACTGTTGAAGGCTTCCTAGGCACACTTCAAGGCTCCAAGGCACTGTTGAAGACTCCCAGGCACTGTTCAAGGCTCCCGGGCACTGTTCAAGGCTACCAGTCCCTATTCAAGGCTCTCAGGTACTGTTCAAGGCTATTCCAGTCACTGTTTAAGGCTCCCTAGGTACTGTTCAGGTCTTCCAGGCACTGTTCAATGCTCCGAGGCATTGTTCAAGACTCCCAGGCACTGTTCAAGTCCCCCAGTCACTGTTCAAGGCTCCCAGGCGCTGTTCAAGGCTCCCAGGCACTGTTCAAGTCCCCCAGTCACTGTTCAAGGCTCCCAGGCACTGTTCAAGGCTCTTAGGTACTGTTCAGGTATTCCAGGTACTGTTTAAGGCTCCCAGTCACTGTTCAAGGCTCCCAGGCACTGTTCAAGGCTCCCAGGAACTGTTCAGGTCTTAGAGGCACTGTTCAAGGCTCATAGGCACTGTTCAAGGCTCTCAAGTACTGTTCAGGTCTTCCAGTCACTGTTCAAGGCTCATAGGCACTGTTCAAGGCTCCCAGGCACTGTTCAAGGCTCCCAGGCACTGTTCAAGGCTCCCGGCACTGTTTAAGGCTCCCAGGCACTGTTCAAGGCTCCCGGCACTGTTTAAGGCTCCCAGGCACTGTTCAAGGCTCCCGGCACTGTTTAAGGCTCCCAGGCACTGTTCAAGGCTCCCAGGCACTGTTCAATGCTCCCCGGCACTGTTCAAGGCTTCCAGGCACTGTTCAAGGCCCCCAGGCACTGTTCAAGGCTCCAAGCCACTGTTCAAGACTCCCAGGCACTGTTCAATGCTCCCAGCCACTGCTCAAGGCTCCCAGGCACTGTTCAAGACTCCCGGGCACTCTTCAATGCTCCCAGCCACTGCTCAAGGCTCCCAGGACACTGTTCAAGGCTCCCAGGCACTATTCAAGGCTCCCAGGCACTGTTCAATGCTCCCAGGCACTGTTCAAGGCCCCCAGGCACTGATCAAAGCTCCCAGGCACTGTTCAAGGCTCCCAGGCACTGTTCAAGGCTCCCCGGCACTGTTCAAGGCTCCCCGGCACTGTTCAAGGCTCCCAGGCACTGTTCAAGGCTCCCAGGCACTGTTCAAGGCTCCCGGGCACTGTTCAAGGCTCCCAGGCACTGTTCAAGGCTCCCCGGCACTGTTCAAGGCTCCCCGGCACTGTTCAAGGCTCCCCGGCACTGTTCAAGGCTCCCAGGCACTGTTCAAGGCTCCCCGGCACTGTTCAAGGCTCCCAGGCACTGTTCAAGGCTCCCCGGCACTGTTCAAGGCTCCCAGGCACTGTTCAAGGCTCCCCGGCACTGTTCAAGGCTCCCAGGCACTGTTCAAGGCTCCCAGCCACTGTTCAAGGCTCCCAGGCACTGATCAAGGCTCCCCGGCACTGTTCAAGGCTCCCAGCCACTGTTCAAGGCTCCCCGGCACTGTTCAAGGCTCCCAGGCACTGTTCAAGGCTCCCAGGCACTGTACAAGGCTCCCCGGCACTGTTCAAGGCTCCCAGACACTGTTCAAGGCTCCCAGGCACTGTTCAAGGCTCCCAGACACTGTTCAAGGCTCCCCGGCACTGTTCAAGGCTCCCCGGCACTGTTCAAGGCTCCCAGGCACTGTACAAGGCTCCCAGACACTGTTCAAGGCTCCCAGACACTGTTCAAGGCTCCCAGGCACTGTTCAAGGCTCCCAGACACTGTTCAAGGCTCCCCGGCACTGTTCAAGGCTCCCAGGTACTGATCATACCGTGTCTTGCTAATTACTCAATTCTCCTCCAGTCATGTCTGAGTTATGGCCTCTAGCTCCCTCCCTCACTCCCTCACTCCCTCACTCCCTCACTCCCTACCTACTGCTCTCCCTCACTCCCTATACCTACCTATAGCCCCTCCCTTCCTCCGTTCCCTCCCTTCCTACTTCCTTCCCTCCCAACCTCCCTCTATCCCTTCCCCCTATCTACTTCTCTTGCTCTCTCTCTCTCTCTCTCTCCATTTCTTTTCCCCCAATTTTTACTCTCATACACCCCTTCCTCCCCCATTTCCCCCCCCCTTACTACAAAGCCCTCAGCTCTCCCCGCTACCCTCCTCCCCCCCACTTCCTCTCTTCCCCACTACCACCCCCCACTACCACCCCCACTACCACCCCCACTACCACCCCCACTACCACCCCCCACTACCACCCCCCACTACCACCCCCACTACCACCCCCACTACCACCCCCCACTACCACCCCCCACTACCACCCCCACTACCACCCCCACTACCACCCCCCACTACCACCCCCCACTACCCCCTCCCTCTACCACCCCCCCACTACCACCCCCACTACCACCCCCCACTACCCCCTCCCTCTGACCTCGTCTTGGCCATCATTCATAGGTCCATGTAGGAGGATAATTATACTTAGTGGAGCGTGTGTAACCACGTAGTTCACTGTGTTCCTTCCTCAGCCAGCGATCAGCGGGGCAGACACGCACGTGCGTCCGCACGCAACACTCACACACGCGTGCGCTCACACGCACACACACGCACTCACTCACACACACACACACTCACACACTAATGATGCAAAAATTATGAGGAGGAAGGATTAAGACCGGGGAAGGTAGCATGAGGCTACAAGATGACCTAGACAGACTGAAGAAATGATCCAACAAATGGCTACTAAAGCTCAACCCAAGTAAATGTAAGGTAATGAAACTAGGCGGAAGGAACAGTAGGTCAGACACAGGATACCGAATGGAAGATGAAGTCCTTCACGAAACGGACAGAGAGAAAGATCTACGAGTTGATATCATACCAAACCTGTCTCCTGAAGCCCACATCAAAAGAATAACGTCTGCGGCGTATGCGAGGCTGGCTAACATCAGAACTGCCTTCAGACACTAGTGTAAGGAATCATTCGAAACCTTGTATACCACATATGTAAGACCAATCCTGGAGTATGCGGCCCCAGCATGTAGCCCGTACCTTGTCAAGCACAAGGCGAAGCTTGAGAAAGTTCAGAGGCATGCCACTAGGCTAGTCCCAGAACTTAAGAGGCATGAGTTACGAGGAAAGGCTGTGAGAACTGTACCTCACGTCGCTGGAAGACAGAAGAGCTCTGGGAGACATGATTACCACATACACAATTACCAGGAAAATTGACACGGTAGATAGGAATGGATTATTTAACAAGGGTGATACTCTCACAAGAGGACACAGGTGGAAGCTGAGCACCCAAATGAGTACCTATCACCCCTATACTGCTACCTATCACCCCCCTACACTGCTACCTATCACCCCTACACTGCTACCTATCACCCCCCTACTCTGCTACCTATCACCCCCCTACACTGCTACCTATCACCCCCCTACACTGCTACCTATCACCCCCCTACACTGCTACCTATCACCCCCCCCTACACTGCTACTTATCACCCCCTTACACTGCTACCTATCACCCCCCTACACTGCTACCTATCACCCCCCTACACTGCTACCTATCACCCCCCTACACTGCTACCTATCACCCCCCTACACTGCTACCTATCACCCCCCTACACTGCTACCTATCACCCCCCTACACTGCTACCTATCACCCCCCTACACTGCTACCTATCACCCCCCCTACACTGCTACCTATCACCCCCCTACACTGCTACCTATCACCCCCCTACACTGCTACCTATCACCCCCCTACACTGCTACCTATCACCCCCTACACTGCTACCTATCACCCCCCTACACTGCTACCTATCACCCCCATACACTGTTTTGAATGAACCCACTAAACTCACAAGCCATGAGTCGGGGCCAGAGAAGTCAATCCGTGTGACTCTGACCCTAACGAGCATGACCAGTGGTGATTACAAGGAGTTCCAACACCTGCCGTTCGTGCCGCAGCGCCACCTGTCAACCAAATTGCGATTGAGCAGCTTATTACTACACCGAAGCAGTTCATGAACACTGGGAGGGTGATTCAGACCCCCTGAAGGTACGATCAGGTATTTATCGGGAGAAAACCCGGAGCTAGAATGACTACATAGCAATAGGAAGAGATAGGAAAACAAGGGAGAATAGACCTGGTGCCCAACCACTTGCATGGACACCTTCGGGGATCGAACGCCGACCTGCAAGAAGCGAAGCCGTTGAGGTATCCCGGAGCATTCAAAATAAGGGTGAGTGATGGTGCTAGATACAGTTCACGGTCCTTTCCAAAGGTGCTGAACGTGTCGGAAAGCTGTTACTCGGGTGTTGATTACTGATGCATGGGTTTCGACAGGTGAGTGATGCAGGGGGACTGGATTATCGTACACGAGTCAGCTCGTCTTCCGGGAGAAGCTGGCTTTATCTTTAAGAACAGGGGGGGGGGAGGGAAAATAGGATACGATAGCAGCGGGCTATTAAGTTGGAAATATTGGGTTATATCATGCTTCACAATGGCCACCCTGTGAGATGCTTATGGTGGTGGAGGCTTTGGTTATACAGCGACTCTGGGTGACACATGCAAGGTGACACGGGTGACACGGGTGACACGGGTGATACAGGCACGGGTGACAGGAGGGGAGGAAAGGGTTGCAGTGTCCCAAAAGCGAGTATGTAGATGTGTATTAGAGACAAAATACGCGTGAAAATGCGTTTCTTTATCGTATCTATATTTTCAAATTGACCCCTTCCCCCCCCCCTCCCATCACACGTCTATATCCGAGGGAAGAGGTAAGTTTTCGTTTAACTGAAGGACAAGACAACTGTTGTTAAGAGCGTCTTGCATAGGACGTAGATAGGACCATAGTAATTATAACAAAAAAATATCCATTTAGAAATAGTTATCTATACACATACAAGATAACACACATGCGTTCACGCAGGTACACACACACACACACACACACACACACACACACACACACACACACACACACACACACACACACACACACACACACACACACACACACACACACACACATAGGTACATTCAACATGTTAAAATTGCAAAAGGCATCGTTCACTTGCATTATTAATCAGAGAGAATAAGACGGAAAAATAAGGCAAGATTTGATCAATGCGTTTATCTGATGTCTGGATCATATATTGTCTGGCTCATATATTTTGGCCCACCAATTTTTATATTGGACGACTGAGTAGACGATGGAGACAGAGATAAAGATAGAGAGAGATAAAGATAGAGAAAGATAGAAAGAGATAGAAAGAGAGATAAAGCAGTAGAGATAATATATATATATATATATATATATATATATATATATATATATATATATATATATATATATATATATATATATATATATATATATATATATATATATATATATATATACACAGAGAGAGAGAGAGAGAGAGAGAGAGAGAGAGAGAGAGAGAGAGAGACAGACAGACAGACAGACAGACAGACAGACAGACAGACAGACAGACAGACAGACAGACAGACAGACAGACAGACAGACAGACAGAGAGCTAGCCCCACACGACACAACACGGGGTCCCACGAACCACAGAGCCAATGAGAGAGCGATACATTCAGATGGTTTACAAGCAGCGGGTAGTTTAGGAGGTGTGAGCCAGTGTGATCACCATGTGCGGGGTTCCTGGAACTGGTGATCAGAGTCAGTGTGCGCGACACACCAGCTGATGACCTCTTACGGGACACGACAATTCTTCGAAGGCATTTTGTTATGCAGTCGAGTAGAAAGAGCTGGGATTGGTTCCCACAGGTGTGGGACTGGCTCCCACAGGGCTGGGATTGGCTTCCTCAGGTGTGGGATTGGCTCCCACAGGGCTGGGACTGGCTCAAACAAGTCTGGGACTGGCTCCCACAGGGCTGGGACTGGCTCAAACAAGTCTGGGACTGGCTCCCACAGGGCTGGGATTGGCTTCCACAGGGCTGGGACTGGCTCTCTCAGGGCTGGGACTGGCTCCCACAGTGCTGGGACTGGCTCCCTCAGGTGTGGGACTGGCTCCCACAGGTGTGGGGCTGGCTCAAACAAGTCCGGGACTTTCTCTCAGGCGGTGTTTTGCTTCTTTTCTTAACTCCTTAACACTGCTGATCATTTTTGCATTTCGGTTTTCTTGTAAGATGTGTAGTGGTAGCGGAGAATACTGGAGGTGCGGGTGGGTTAC
Organism: Procambarus clarkii; assembly: GCF_040958095.1. NCBI lineage: Eukaryota > Metazoa > Arthropoda > Malacostraca > Decapoda > Cambaridae > Procambarus > Procambarus clarkii. The sequence goes on from NC_091196.1 coordinate 22,241,965, forward strand.
TTACCCTACGAGTGTGACTGTGTGTTCGTGCTGGGGCTACCCACTACCCTCAGTTTTCCTAAAGCTGTTTTTGCTTTGTTTATTTTGTCATTGACGTGAATGTTTAATTCCTATTCTTTTAATCTTTGGTTCCCAGTACTCTGCCCTCCTCGGAATGTTGTGTAGGGAGGTTGGCAAGGGGGGTAAGAGGCTATACAATGGGTTTATTTTTTGCGTTCTTTATTTTCTGGTTTTTCATTGCTGGTACACCCCTTCTACCTCTGCCATTTCCCCTCCTCACTCTCTTTCCCTCCCTTCATCACCTCACCCCCTTACTATCTCTCATTCCTCTTCTCCAATACCTCCCCCTCTTTACGTCCAGGCGACATTAAATACTCTAACCGACCTCTGGGGCATTACTAGTCATTTGTTTCTGGAGTGAGTTTTATGATGGATATCCTGTGACTCGCAGCCTTTACTTGGAGGCCTGTGGCCGAATGTACCGGAGGGAGGGAGGGATGGAGGGAGAGAGAGAGAGAGAGAGAGAGAGAGAGAGAGAGAGAGAGAGAGAGAGAGAGAGAGAGAGAGAGAGAGAGAGAGAGAGAGAGAGAGAGAGAGAGAGAGAGAGAGAGAGAGAGAGAGAGAGAGAGAGAGAGAGAGAGAGAGAGAGAGAGAGAGAGAGAGAGAGAGAGAGAGAGAGAGAGAGAGAGAGACACGAGAGATATATAATAATGAGGACCGTTTGGTCTATACCCAGTACACGGGACCAGTACACGGGACCTACACACCTAGCATCCATCCCTATAGATCTGAGGCGAAAGATTGGTCTCTTCTTTTTCACTCGCCACAAATTAGACGTCTACACACAAGACAAAAACATTGATGAAGGAAAATAAGAAACAGACGGGAAAAAACAGACCCCAGATCTATACAGGCCGGGAGCCACTGTCACCGGACAGGTCTGTCCGCTCGCCTCTCTACCCCCTGAATGAGAGTGGGTGTAGAGAGTGGACGGGACCCCCTTTCCCGTCCACTCTCCACGCCCACAGGGAGGGAGAGATGGGATATTACCGGGACATTTGTGGGATAATATTGGCCAAACATCCCACAGGGCCCAAGGGAAGGACGCCGCGGCGGCCAGGGACGCCCCTGGAGAGTACTATAAGTGACTCAGTCTATGGGTTAGGGTTCCCCACTGACTGGAAGCTTATGACTGGAGGCCGCGTTATGATGAGCTTCTCCTGTATTTGTCATCAGGGGTCGTGTCAGAACTGGGCCATACTGACGTTATATTCCACGGGCAAGGGAGGGGGGGGGGGTAGAAATAGCCTAAGGTACTCTATCCCTTTGAGATGTATTTCTTTCTTGTCTCAGTAAACATACTTGAACTTGAACTTTCCGCGGGCCTCAGTTCCCTGAGTGACTGCGTTGCTCGTGTGGCCAGTTACACGCCGGCTAAGTCATGTGGGACTTGTTTTGACTGAAGGAACTGTTTGACTGAACTGTGAACTGTTTTGACTGAAGGAACTGTTTGACTGAACTGTGAACTGTTTGACTGAAGGAACTGTTTGACTGAACTGTGAACTGTTTTGACTGAAGGAACTGTTTGACTGAACTGTGAACTGTTTTGACTGAAGGAACTGTTTGACTGAACTGTGAACTGTTTTGACTGAAGGAACTGTTTGACTGAACTGTGAACTGTTTGACTGAAGGAACTGTTTGACTGAACTGTGAACTGTTTTGACTGAAGGAACTGTTTGACTGAACTGTGAACTGTTTTGACTGAAGGAACTGTTTGACTGAACTGTGAACTGTTTTGACTGAAGGTTATATATTTGATAGGAAGTTTATTCAGGTTACAAGAGCACCCAGTGGCCTGTCGGGCATTGCTTCACAAAACTCTATTGATATTACTTCTCTTGTTCTGGAACGTGTAAGTTTGTTTTCCGTCTTCATGTGTGTCCATACCTGATGCTGTGGCAAGGGTGAAGTGTATTTAGATATAAATAACTAATTTCACTGACCATTCACTCCCGTTTTCTTTCACTGAAGTTTCAGCCTAATTTGGAGGGCGAACAAAGGGGAGGGGGGGGGGCTAGCCAGCTAGAAATACTATTTACTTTAAGAAATCTTGCAGAGAATAACCCTTTCAAGGCGAGTAAATTAGAATTTCCTACGAGTAAAAGAGCCTTTATGAGCGCCATGTGACCAAAGGTCTCCTGGCGACCGAGGTCCGCCGCCAGACCTTAATGAAGGTGGAGGGGGAGACTAAAGCATTATTAATTTGTTCTTTATTTACACTGGAGACGCATACCCGGCGTCAATACCCTGCACTTCACCCACGGAAAATCACCCTGCACTCACCCATCTTACTCACCACGATTCACGTTTTCGGACGAATGTTTTCTATTTAGTGGGAGCACGTGTTGGATGGGGCCCCCCTAGCCCGAGCCCCTCTACACACAGAGCGTGGGAACCTGTTTGTCCGGTACTATTCCCTGAGGGACGTCCTGAATCCCATCATCCCCTCACTGATGCTGATGGGGAGATGCTACATTGCCCCATCCACAGACCCTGACGATGGTGGTAATTACCCCTCAGGGAAGCCTCTGTCACACACACACACACACACACACACACACACACACACACACACACACACACACACACACACACACACACACAGGAGTCATTGCTGTAAACAACCGATAGCTAGAAAGGCGGGATCCAAGAGTCAATGCTCGATCCTGCAAGCACATATAGGTGAGTACATATAGGTGAGTACACACACACACACACACACACACACACACACACACACACACGCACACACACACACACACACACACACACACACACACACACACACACACACACACACACACACACACACACACACACACACACACACAGGGATTATGCCAACTCTCCAGAGACCTGATAATCCCATCTGATATGTATTCTAAACAGGATCACATCAAATTACGACCGTGAGCTAACGCAAAATTATTAATTCATTCAAAATTCGCCACAGTGTGAGGGGGGGGGGGAGGAGCAAACAATAGCTCTTCACACACACACACACACTCTCTTAGGTAGATATATCAGCCTATAGCCAGGATTCATCCACCATCTACGAAACATGTACATCTTCATCAGTCATGGCGGCTGTGTTGTCATGTCTTAAACGGTTTATGAGCTTCGGAGCCTTATACGAGGTTGTTTATACAATAATAAACTTGGGTAAACTTTAAAGTTCGTAAACTGTTTACTAAATGTAAACACAGCCTCGGTGATTGGGGAAAGATGTACAGGTTTCGTCAATGGTAGCGTAAGTGCTGGATAAAGCCTGCCTCTGGTCAAGATAGATTAGCAACTTTATTTACTGTATTGTATGTTGTACAATGTTGTCCTGAGTGTGGGTTGAACAGCATATACACTGTCTCCATGTATGACTAATAGTCTTTATACATGACTGTCACTCGTTATACATGCCTGTCACTCGTTATACATGACTGGCACTCGTTATACATGACTGGCACTCGTTATACATGCCTGTCACTCGTTATACATGACTGGCACTCGTTATACATGACTGGCACTCGTTATACATGACTGGCACTCGTTATACATGACTGGCACTCGTTATACATGACTGGCACTCGTTATACATGCCTGTCACTCGTTATACATGCCTGTCACTCGTTATACATGCCTGTCACTCGTTATACATGACTGTCACTCGTTATACATGCCTGTCACTCGTTATACATGACTGTCACTCGTTATACATGCCTGTCACTCGTTATACATGACTGTCACTCGTTATACATGACTGTCACTCCTTATACATGCCTGTCACTCCATATACATGACTGTCACTCGTTATACATGACTGTCACTCGTTATACATGACTGGCACGTCTTACAATTCCCGTTGTCGGGGACAGGAAGCCTGTGTACATATATATATATATATATATATATATATATATATATATATATATATATATATATATATATATATATATATATATATAAAAGTTTGTGAGGGTACCACCTCTGGTGCCAATGTGGGGACCCATAGCCTCGGAGAAGAAAATAAAAAGTATTCAGAGGAGACCTTGTGGTTTCTCACTGAACACTAATATTATCTTCTCCTACCACCCCCATTCTTTTGTATGTACACATATATATTTACTTTATTTGAACTTTGTTACAAAAAAGGAGTTACATATGGGTTACAAAGATGGTTGTCATAGGTTGTCGAGTTCCTCCAGCTCCTCATATATATATATATATATATATATATATATATATATATATATATATATATATATATATATATATATACTTTAGGTTTGGATCAAGGTCTCTCCTTGTGGGACTCTATATACTAACCTTCCCCAAGATGCAACCCACAACAGTTGCCTAACTCCCTGGTGAACAGAGGCATCAGATGAAAGGAAACGTGCCCAACCATATTTCTGTCCCACCTAAGGTTCGTCGATTGAGGGACGAGTACGTATAGAACACTGAACTCCGGGACCCAGTATACATATACAGTATACACTTATATATCATATAGATATCGAGGTTCACTATAAGGCGAGATACTGTGATCGTAAATTGTGATTTTTTCACAAATAATTTCCCCTGCAAATACTCGTTTGCGTCATGTTGCGTCATGTTGCTTCGTGTTGCTTCGTGTTGCGTCGTGTTGCGTCGTGTTGCGTCGTGTTGCTTCGTGTTGCTTCGTGTTGCGTCGTGTTGCGTCGTGTTGCGTCGTGTTGCTTCGTGTTGCTTCGTGTTGCGTCGTGTTGCGTCGTGTTGCGTCGTGTTGCGTCGTGTTGCTTCGTGTTGCTTCGTGTTGCTTCGTGTTGCGTCATGTTGCGTCATGTTGCGTCGTGTTGCTTCGTGTTGCTTCGTGTTGCGTCGTGTTGCTTCGTGTTGCGTCGTGTTGCTTCGTGTTGCTTCGTGTTGCTTCGTGTTGCTTCGTGTTGCGTCGTGTTGCGTCGTGTTGCGTCATGTTGCTTCGTGTTGCGTCGTGTTGCTTCGTGTTGCTTCGTGTTGCTTCGTGTTGCGTCGTGTTGCGTCGTGTTGCTTCGTGTTGCGTCGTGTTGCTTCGTGTTGCGTCATGTTGCTTCGTGTTGCGTCGTGTTGCTTCGTGTTGCTTCGTGTTGCGTCGTGTTGCTTCGTGTTGCGTCGTGTTGCTTCGTGTTGCGTCGTGTTGCTTCGTGTTGCTTCGTGTTGCGTCATGTTGCTTCGTGTTGCGTCGTGTTGCTTCGTGTTGCTTCGTGTTGCGTTGTGTTGCTTCGTGTTGCTTCGTGTTGCGTCGTGTTGCTTCGTGTTGCGTCGTGTTGCGTCGTGTTGCTTCGTGTTGCTTCGTGTTGCGTCGTGTTGCTTCGTGTTGCTTCGTGTTGCGTCGTGTTGCGTCGTGTTGCTTCGTGTTGCGTCGTGTTGCGTCGTGTTGCGTCGTGTTGCGTCGTGTTGCTTCGTGTTGCGTCGTGTTGCTTCGTGTTGCTTCGTGTTGCGTCGTGTTGCTTCGTGTTGCGTCGTGTTGCTTCGTGTTGCGTCGTGTTGCTTCGTGTTGCTTCGTGTTGCGTCATGTTGCGTCGTGTTGCGTCGTGTTGCGTCGTGTTGCGTCGTGTTGCGTCGTGTTGCTTCGTGTTGCGTCGTGTTGCTTCGTGTTGCGTCGTGTTGCTTCGTGTTGCTTCGTGTTGCGTCGTGTTGCGTCGTGTTGCGTCACGGTGGGTTTACGACAGGTTGTTTATTGATCTTCTACTTCCCTTCCTCCACCGACCCTCTCTCTTTCCCCTTGACCCTTCCCCTTCTTGTCCTTTCCCTCTTCTCTCTCCTTACTTTTCCCCTCTTTCCCCTTCTGCCGAATGGTTCCTCTTCTCCCTCTCCATCTCCTATCTCCGCTACCATTCCTTTCCTTTATTCTCTCTCTTCGTGCAGCACTTTCCGTCTCCTCTCTCTCTCTCTCTCTCTCTCTCTCTCTCTCTCTCTCTCTCTCTCTCTCTCTCTCTCTCTCTCTCTCTCTCTCTCTCTCTCTCTCTCTCTCTCTCTCTCTCTCTCTCTCGCTTTATCTCTTCTGTTTCACATGCTGGTCGAAGCACCACCTGCTGGTCGAAGCAGCACCACCTGCTGGTCGAAGCAGCACCACCTGCTGGTCGAAGCACCACCTGCTGGTCGAAGCACCACCTGCTGGTCGAAGCACCACCTGCTGGCCAAAGCAGCACCACCTGCTGGTCGAAGAACCACCTGCTGATCGAAGCACCACCACCTGCTGGTCGAAGCACCACTTGCTGATCGACTGCTTAAGACTCTATGAACTATCTTTACGGCCTTATTATAGTTCTTATCTTTATTTCTTGCTTTAAATTACTATTTTCATTTGCTATTATCCGCTTTCTAGCTTCCGATGTTTCGGGTAATGACTTTAATAAAGTATCCTTAATACCATCTTTTAGGCCAAGCCTTCTGCAAAAACTTATTAACTTTATTTTTAACATTATTGGCTATGATTAACAATTTCAAAATATCTTCGACCGTTGCTCTAAGCAACAGTATTCTCTATTGGACTAAGTTATCAGGAGTCAAGCTTGGCCCCGGGCCGGGCTTGGGGAGTAGAAGAACTCCCAGAACCCTCTCCAGATATACTCCAGGTATACTCCAGGTATACTCCACGTATGTATCAACTCACGGAGAGGAGGGGGGAGCTGGGGGGGGGGGCGAAGATTATATTTCCCCCCCCCTTCTTCAAACTTTCCAGATTTACTCTGACACATGATAATTACTCATTATAATCCACTCCGATAATCGATAGAGTCACGAGGAGAGTTTATAGAGAAATGTGGGGGGGGGGAGAGCGTGCCATGGTGGGGGTGTTGGGGGGGGGGGGATTGGGGATTGGTGCCAGAGAGGGGAGGGGATTCGAAAGGAAGAGGAAACGGAACACAGGACGTAGTTGGAGAGGTCCGAGAAGGACCCCCCTACCTTACCGCCCCCCCCTCACACCCCTCCCCCCCCTCCCCCTCTCAGCAAGCACACGACCAATCCGCCGCCGCGTGGTTAGCCCACAACGCAAATTATTCTGAATGATTAGACAAGCAAATACGGCGAGAGGCCGATCGATATGTAAAGTGGGGGGGAGGAGCCGGACTGTTCTCCCACGATCAGGGCGAGCGGCCGCCTGGACTCTAAGAGATGAGGTGGGGGGGAGGGAGGGTATTACCCCTTGGTTGTGGGGAGGAGGAGCAGCAGCTTCAACAGCTTCAGCAGCAACAGAATCAGCAGCTTCAACAGCTGCTGATGCTGATATATATATATATATATATATATATATATATATATATATATATATATATATATATATATATATATATATATATATATATATATATATATATATATATATACTGAACACGTGAATACGTGACGTCAAGACTCGTGCATATATGATATGGTCGAATGTAATAAACTCAAGCAACAGGGATGGGGTGGGTGTGGTGTGGGGGGGGGGAGGGATGGAGGTGGGTGGGTGTGGTGTTGGGGGGGGGAGGGATGGAGGTGTGGGGGGGGAGGGATGGAGGTGGGGGGTGTGGTGTGGGGGAGGGTGTGGGGGGGGGTGGAGGTGGGGGGGGGAATGTGACAGCCGCTGGCAATATACAAAATATATTCCCCAAGTTATAGTTGTTGAAAACTGTGTCCAAGTGTGATTTTCGCCCTTCCTCTTACTATTTTTTTTTTTTTTTCCCCTGTCGTGAACCAGCGCCATTTTGGACGGATCAATAATCGAGTTTCTACAGATTACCTTCAAGAAGACTTTAATATTGGAACACTATTGAAGTATTTGGGTGATATACAGCAGCCTGGGCCTTCCTTACCGCCCAGCACGGCCGGGATTCATCCTGCATTGTACGCCGCCGCTTACGAAACCTCTATATCTTTCCTCCACCTGACTGCATTTATTAAACCGTTTTATGAGTTGTGAAGAACGACGAGGTTGTTCATAACTATAATAACCTGGGAGGGAGGGAGGGGGGTTGTGAAGTCGCCATGATTGATGAAAGATGTACAGGTTTCGTAAATATGTACGTTGAGCTTGAGCCCTGTACAAAAAATACACCCTGACCCCTGGACGAAGTGCTTATATACAGAATAAGAATCAAGAGGCAAGGAGAGCGAAGACAAGATTAAGAGACCAGGAAGCAGGACACAGAGATAACTGATGATAAAGGAAGCACGAGAGAGAGATAGCTGGAATGATGTAGATGGGGGGGGAGGACGTGGGCAGGATGGGGGGTGGGGTGGGAAGGATGGGGAGGGGGTGGGAAGGATGGGGAGGACGTGGGCAGGATGGGGAGGGGGTGGGAAGGATGGGGAGGGGGTGGGAAGGATGGGGGAGGACGTGGGCAGGATGGTGAGGGGGTGGGGATTACGTGGGGAGGATGGGGAGGGGGTGGAAAGGATTAGGAGAGTGGGGAGGAGGATGTTGTCAGGAAGTATACCACACAGCCACCAGGGTGTCAGGAAGTATACCACACAGCCACCAGGGTGTCAGGAAGTATACCACACAGCCACCACGGTGTCAGGAAGTATACCACACAGCCACCAGGGTGTCACGAAGTATACCACACAGCCACCAGGGTGTCAGGAAGTATACCACACAGCCACCAGGGTGTCAGGAAGTATACCACACAGCCACCAGGGTGTCAGGAAGTATACCACACAGCCACCACGGTGTCAGGAAGTATACCACACAGCCACCAGGGTGTCACGAAGTATACCACACAGCCACCAGGGTGTCAGGAAGTATACCACACAGCCACCAGGGTGTCAGGAAGTATACCACACAGCCACCAGGGTGTCAGGAAGTATACCACACAGCCACCAGGGTGTCACGAAGTATACCACACAGCCACCAGGGTGTCAGGAAGTATACCACACAGCCACCACGGTGTCACGAAGTATACCACACAGCCACCAGGGTGTCAGGAAGTATACCACACAGCCACCACGGTGTCAGGAAGTATACCACACAGCCACCAGGGTGTCAGGAAGTATACCACACAGCCACCAGGGTGTCACGAAGTATACCACACAGCCACCAGGGTGTCAGGAAGTATACCACACAGCCACCACGGTGTCAGGAAGTATACCACACAGCCACCAGGGTGTCAGGAAGTATACCACACAGCCACCAGGGTGTCACGAAGTATACCACACAGCCACCAGGGTGTCAGGAAGTATACCACACAGCCACCAGGGTGTCACGAAGTATACCACACAGCCACCAGGGTGTCAGGAAGTATACCACACAGCCACCACGGTGTCAGGAAGTATACCACACAGCCACCAGGGTGTCAGGAAGTATACCACACAGCCACCAGGGTGTCAGGAAGTATACCACACAGCCACCAGGGTGTCAGGAAGTATACCACACAGCCACCAGGGTGTCAGGAAGTATACCACACAGCCACCAGGGTGTCAGGAAGTATACCACACAGCCACCAGGGTGTCAGGAAGTATACCACACAGCCACCAGGGTGTCAGGAAGTATACCACACAACCACCAGGGTGTCAGGAAGTATACCACACAGCCACCAGGGTGTCAGGAAGTATACCACTGCCCCAAAACACTATCATTGAACAGACGTTTAGAAATAATTTGTCTCTTAAATCACACCAAAAACTACCCCTCCCCCCCCCCCCTCATCCCCCTCCCCCCCCTCACCCCCCTCCCCGAGGAACTTCTCTCTTTACCCACGAGGTTAAAGTCGGCGTTAATCAAGGTTAAACTTGCGACAAAGATTAACGTACGCGGACATTAACCTTAAAAGGTCGTTATTAACCCCGAAGACATTTATTCGGGGGGAAATAAACGGGTTGAATTACGCCCGCGAGACAAGCGTTAAATTGACGCAATTAGAGTGGATGACGCGGTTCTGAGCCCGTACGCCGCTCGCGGCCGTTCACCACGTGGGTGCTTGTTCCTAGTGACCACGCGGGTGCTTGTTCCTAGTGACCACGTGGGTGCTTGTTCCTAGTGACCACGTGGGTGCTTGTTCCTAGTGACCACGTGGGTGCTTGTTCCTAGTGACCACGTGGGTGCTTGTTCCTAGTGACCACGTGGGTGCTTGTTCCTAGTGACCACGTGCTGCTGCTCCCTCCTTCCCTCCTTCCCTCTCCTGGTGTCCTCTGGCGCCCTCTCGTAGTATTTAGAGCACTTTGGCGTCCTCTGCTCGTCCCTTGGAGCACTTTGGCGTCCTCTGCTCGTCCCTTGGAGCACTTTGGCGTCCTCTGCTCGTCCCTTGGAGCACTTTGGCGTCCTCTGCTCGTCCCTTGGAGCACTTTGGCGTCCTCTGCTCGTCCCTTGGAGCACTTTGGCGTCCTCTGCTCGTCCCTTGGAGCACTTTGGCGTCCTCTGCTCGTCCCTTGGAGCACTTTGGCGTCCTCTGCTCGTCCCTTGGAGCACTTTGGCGTCCGTTATAGAGCTCTGTCGTCCTTTGGGGCACGCTTTCATCCATACGAGCACTCCTGCGACCATTAGAGCACTCTTGCGACCATTAGAGCACTCCTGCGACCATTAGAGCACTCCTGAGACCATTAGAGCATTCTTGCGTCCATTAGAGCACTCTTGCGTCCACTAGAACACTCTTGCGTCCATTAGAGCACTCCTGCGACCATTAGAGCACTCTTGCGTCCACTAGAACACTCCTGCGTCCATTAGAGCACTCCTGCGTCCATTAGAGCACTCTTGCGTCCACTAGAACACTTTTGCGTCCATTAAAGCACTCTTGCGACCATTAGAGCACTCCTGCGTCCACTAGAACACTCTTGCGTCCACTAGAGCACTCTTGCGTCCACTAGAGCACTCTTGCGTCCACTAGAGCACTCTTGCGTCCACTAGAGCACTCTTGCGTCCACTAGAGCACTCTTGCGTCCATTAGAGCGCACATTGGCCTTACTTAAGTAAATCCATTCCTCCCCGGCTTTCCAAAGCTGTCATACCTGCCCTTGAAGGTGTGAGCAGCGGTTGCTTCCCCCACCTCGGGGTCAAGTTCATATTCCACTTGTTGTCCACTCTCACTGAATACCTGTGTTTCCTTACGTTGATACGTGGCTTCTCTATTGGTCTCTCAGGACTCTCTATCCACTGTGTCCATTCCCTTAAGTATCTTGTACGTTGTGATCATATCCTCTCGTAGCGTATACCTGTGTACATTCTCAAATTTCTTCTTGTGCTTATCTGGTGTAAGTTTTCGTGCTTAGTTTAAAGTTTATAAGTTTAAGTAAGTTTAAATTATATTAATGGCCTTGTTGGACTGTTCGTCAGGCTTGCTGTTGTGTAACCACCTTACCTTGAGGTTACCTTGAGGTGCTTCCGGGGCTTAGTGTCCCCGCGGCCCGGTCGTCGACCAGGCCTCCTGGTTGCTGGACTGATCAACCAGGCTGTTGGACGCGGCTGCTCGCAGCCTGACGTATAAGTCACAGCCTGGTTGATCAGGTATCCTTTGGAGGTGCTTATCCAACTAGCGTCAAAAGATTGTTATTTGCTTAGCTAAACGAACTAGAGGGTTCAGTTCCTGAACCGATTATGTGCTTCTGTAACCCTTTAAACCACCACCACGGGATGGGGTGCATAATAAAGAAATTGAATTGTTGGCCTTCTGTAAGCAACATATGTGTCATTATTCTCTTTGGTCAGTATTTCTTGTGGTGAGGAAGACCCCGACATGTGGTTTAAGGTCTCATATCTGTCTCCTTGAATATGGGCGGTCCACGTTGGCGGTCTCTCAGCTTTCTAGGTCACCCAACCACTTGGACTGGACGGTAGAGCGACGGTCTCGCTTCATCCAGGTCGGTGTTCAATCCCACAAGTGATTGAGCACCATTCCTTTCCCCTCCAGTCCCATCCCAAATCCTTATCCTGACACCTTCCAAGTGCTATATAGTCGTAATGGCTGGCATTATAGAGTCCAGCCATCTAGTATCACTTCCTAGCAGTACTTCTTCAACCATAGAAGTACATCTTCTACCATAGAAGCACTCCTTCTAACACATAAGCACTTCTGGTACAACAGAGGCACTTCTAGTACAACAGAGGCACTTCTAGTACAACAGAGGCACTTCTAGTACAACAGAGGCACTTCTAGTACAACAGAGGCACTTCTAGTACAACAGAAGCACTTCTAGTTCAACAGAGGCACTTCTAGTACAACAGAGGCACTTCAAGAAAACAGAGGCACTTCTAGTTCAACAGAGGCACTTCTAGTACAACAGAGGCACTTCTAGTACAACAGAGGCACTTCTAGTACAACAGAAGCACTTCTAGTACAACAGAAGCACTTCTAGTACAATAGAACAAAATTAATTACAATTTTGCCTAATCTGAAGATTTCGATTAAGTCTTATTAAAGTGAGGATAATGCTGGTATTCACTGTCACGCAGGACAGAGGGTCATACATAAGACAATAGGTCTAAACTGTAGGCTGAAGCACATGTATATCATGGTTACAATCAATGTTTTAATGTATGGATATGTGAAAACAACTTTCTATTGTGCACTGCCACACAAGGGCAGGGATGGTTCATAAGTGATGCAGCTTAGAAGTAATATAAATAAAATTGTTCTTCATTCTTTAAAATGGACAAGCAAATTTTGGGTAAATTGTTAGGATGTCGTCCAGAACACCTGAGTCAATAAAATAGTTACACAGTTGGTGGTACAAGAGGCCAGGAGGTCTAAAGTCTTTTACGGTTTCACATTCAACAATATAGTGTTCTAGTGAATGCATTAAAGGTTTATCACAGAGTTTACAATCTGAGTATTCTGGTAGTGGCTCAGCCTCACTAACCTGCCAGATGTGTCTATAGCCAAGGCGAATTACCGCAATGACTACATCACATTGCCTGGTCCGGTTACTGTGCTGACCATACAAATACCTATTATTACAAAACTTGTCAAAACTTTTAATACTGCAGCTTTCAGGTCTCTGGGCATTTCTTAGTTCTTCTAAATCTAAATTAATTTCTTTAATTTGTATGTTTCTAATAACTGCATTAGATAGTCCAAAGTCATAATCAATGTTTTCTTTCCTGCAAGCCTCATTGGCCAATTGATCTACAAAGTCATGTTTTCCAACTCCAACATGGGATGGGATCCACACAAATTTTATATAAGAGTTATTATCATTGGCAAAAATTACATTCCATTTAATATTACAAGCTACTTCCGACATACATTGTGATGGGTTATTTAAGGACTGCAGAGCACTTTTAGAGTCACAGAATATCACTCCACCACCATTGAGCTTAAGGTATTCAGTGGCTAGATAAATACCCAATAGCTCGGTCTGTGTCGTGCTTGCCCAGTTGTTCAATCTCTGTGTACTAGTCATGATCATTTCATTCCCTTTATATACTGCACATGCACAACCTGTTCTACCAGTGCCTAACTGCACAGAGCCATCAGTAAAGGCATAGGATTAAGTCGGTTTGAAAATTTGGAGATGACTGTCAATAGCTTCTAATGTTATACATCTCAAATTGTCAGTGTTATACATTTGTTTTACACTGATGGGAGTATAATGCAAAGAGACCTGCACATCTTTCCAAGGGGGAATATAGTGAACAGTTTTATCAGGGTTAAGAGACACATTCAGTTTCTGAAGATTATAGGCACAACAACTGAGCCACACACTTTAAGGAGCTTTTTGCGGCGGATTGAGGGAACAGTCAGAATTGTTTAGAATGGATCTCAATTTAATTTGGACAGAGCTGGGGGGACCATTATTTTTCAAAGCTTTGACACAAAACATAGTACTAAGTAGAACTATTCTTTCGTAAATGGAAGGTAAGTTTAGTTCCCTTGTAATTGTTTAGGAGAAAAATTAAGAAGATGCAAGGCATAATAATCAACAACAGATCGTATAAAGGCAATATAAAAACTACGAGCATATTTTATCTTGAGGTTATCTTGAGATGATTTCGGGGCTTTTTAGTGTCCCCGCGGCCCGGTCCTCGACCAGGCCTCCACCCCCAGGAAGCAAGCAGCCCGTGACAGCTGACTAACACCCAGGTACCTATTTTACTGCTAGGTAACAGGGGCATAGGGTGAAAGAAACTCTGCCCATTGTTTCTCGCCGGCGCCTGGGATCGAACCCAGGACCACAGGATCACAAGTACAGCGTGCTGTCCCCTCGGCCGACCGGCTCCCTGCCAAATCCATTGCCAACAAGAGTTTTGAGAGGTTTAAGACGCTCAACTAGTTTTTTGCTCAGGTTGCTGATGAGATTTGTATCATTAACCTCGACTCCAAGATATGTATAAGACTCACAAGACTGCCCTTAAATACCCCTATTCCCACCCCCCTCTCTACCCCTCCCCGTACATGGACAGACTAGATTGACTGTCCTGGTCCCTGTCATTATGGTCGACACGGCTGTACCCCGCTTAAAGGGGCGAGTTAACACGACAGACAGATAAATGATAGTGGAGCGCGATACATGGAGTGAGGTTGGTCTCATTGGAACAATCCTGAGCGGTACATGTCCTCTCACTCACTCACTCACTCACTCACTCACTCACTCACTCACTCACTCACTCCGTCTCTTGCCCACACTCATTCCTCCTCCTGCTCTCTCTCTCTCACACACACACACACACACACACACACACACACACACACACACACACACACACACACACACACACACACACACACACACACACACACACACACACATACACACACATACACACACACACACACACACACACACACACACACACACACACACACACACACACACACACACACACACAACACATACACACACACACACACGCCTCATGAGTTGAGAGGTGGGACCAAAGAGCCAGAGCTCAACCCCCGCAAGCACAATTAGGTGAGTACACACATACACACACTTTCTCACTCAATCCCTCACACTCAGCTCCCCACACACGAACTCTGTTCTCACTCTCACATGGACACACTCTTCCTCACACTCACTCTCACTCTCTCACTCACAGACACTCGCTCTCTTCCTCACACTCACTCCCATTCACCCTCATACACAATGCTCTTCACCTCTTAGCTACAAATGGGTGAACTGCCAAAGGTATGGAAGACAGCCAACATGGTCCCCATATACAAGAAATGAAGGAGACACAAGCCACTCAACTACAGACCAGTGCCATTAACGAAAGATTCACTGCCCCATTAACTGTCCATTAACCAGAGGACCACTAGGGGCCCTCTGGTAAATCAGGAAACACAGATAATGAATATTTTGTCTCGAAGCATCCGCATGACTCCAGTGGAACATGGTTGACAAATCTATTAGAGGTTTTTTGTGGGAATAACAATGATAAATCAGGAGAAAGAGAAGTGTGAGCCGTGTATTCCTTGATTGTCAGAAAGGGTTTGACAAAGTACTGCACGCGAGGCTCTGATACAAACTTTCAAACCAGACTCGCATAATGGACAAATTCCTGGAATGGCTGATAGAATACCTCTCTGGTGGGAAACAGAGAGTCAAGGTAGAGTGACGAGAAGTTACAAGGAGGACTGTTTATATTACTGCTGCTTAACACCTGTGCCTACCTATGCGACACCTGTGTTCCACCACTTCTGTAACCGGATGTTCCTGTACTTTTGTACCCGTACTTATACTCACTTATACTCTAATTGCGGCCAACACCTTCATAATTACTGTTGGGTGCAGAGGGAACCGGACCACACTGGAGAAAATTATGTTAATCTGGACCAGGTGCTCAAGTATTCAGACGCCAATAACACCTGTCTTAACTTATCTCGCCCATTCCTAGGACACGGGGAATGTCCTAGGAATTCCTAGGACACTGTTCATTGGGCCACTCTTGTAATGATTACGACATCGCTGATCCTCTGATAATATTAATTGACTCGGGGAGGGGTAAATCGACATTGCATTAAATCAAGCACTATCACAAGAAAATACCTAAGTAAAATGAAAGAATCAGTCTACCAGTACATAAGATAGTTAGAATGGATACTCAAGGGCCTTGTCATTTTACATATTTAATTTATTAACTCAGATGAACATCCTAGATTTTATTTACCTAGCTACTGTATTTTCCTTATTTACCTAATTAAGGTAAATTAAATTGATTGACTTAATGCTGTTAATGTTACAGGGATGTAACAGATGCCTGGGGTCATCTGTGAGGCGCAGATAGTGTAGGTCAGTGTAGCCTGTGTCATCACATGGTGTAGGGTCAGTGTAGCCTGTGTCATCACATGGTGTAGGTCAGTGTAGCCTGTACCATCACTTGGTGACGGGTCAGTATAGCCTGTACCATCACCTGGTGACGGGTCAGTATAGCCTGTACCATCACCTGGTGACGGGTCAGTATAGCCTGTACCATCACCTGGTGACGGGTCAGTATAGCCTGTACCATCACCTGGTGAAGGGTCAGTATAGCCTGTACCATCACCTGGTGAAGGTCAGTGTAGCCTGTACCATGTAGTACAGGCTACACTGACGCCCAGTGTCACCACCTGACAACGGGAACTCTGCTCCACTGACTCCAGAAGTCAGGGATCTCGGTCATAATTCACCTGAAGAATACGTATGTAAATATCCCAACTTCCTGGCCCGGTGTAGCGCACTGGCTGCGGCTATGACATAATCTCATTAAGATGGAGTTCGATCTTAAGTTTCCGACACCCCTAGTCTTCCTGTCCCCAGTTATAATACCCCCCCCCTAGTCTTCCTGTCCCCAGTTATAATACCCCCCGACCCTATTCAACTCGGCTGTAGTTATAATGTTATTTTCTTGAGGTTATCTTGAGATGATTTCGGGGCTTAGCGTACCCGCGGCCCGGTTCTCGACCAGGCCTCCTTTTTGTTACACACCCCCCAGGAAGCAGCCCGTAGCAGCTGTCTAACTCCCAGGTACCTATTTACTGCTAGGTAACAGGAGCATCAGGTGTGAAAGAAACATTTTGCCTATTTGTCTACGCCTCCACCGGGGATCGAACCCGGAACCTCAGGACTACGAATCCGAAGCGCTGTCCACTCAGCTGTCACGCGCCCTTCCTGGAGGGGGGGGGGGTGTAGCAAAAAAGAAGGCCAGTGATGCTTCTACGGCCCCCGGAATAAAGAACTTAGTTAATAAATCCTATAAAAAACTATAAGAATAAAGTGATAACAGTAAAGACGAGGAATATTTTAATTAATATTTGGCGGAACAAAAATTAGTAATTAACGATATTTGATATTTTGGGAAATAATTTTGGTTTTTGTATATTAGTCTAAATGTGTCGAAAGGTATTATAAACATGTCCTAAATCAACAGGTAATTTAGTGCTAGTGAATTGGTTTGGCTTCAAGTCTCTGGAGGGTTATTAAGGCTATCAACCTCTGGAGGGTTATTGAGGCTATCAACCTCTGGAGGGTTATTGAGGCTATCAACCTCTGGAGGGTTATTAAGTCTATCAACCTCTGGAGGGTTATTGAGGCTATCAACCTCTGGAGGGTTTTTGAGGCTATCAACCTCTGGAGGGTTATTGAGGCTATCAACCTCTGGAGGGTTTTTGAGGCTATCAACCTCTGGAGGGTTATTGAGGCTATCAACCTCTGGAGGGTTATTGAGGCTATCAACCTCTGGAGGGTTATTGAGGCTATCAACCTCTGGAGGGTTTTTGAGGCTATCAACCTCTGGAGGGTTATTGAGGCTATCAACCTCTGGAGGGTTATTGAGGCTATCAACCTCTGGAGGGTTATTGAGGCTATCAACCTCTGGAGGGTTATTGAGGCTATCAACCTCTGGAGGGTTATTGAGTCTATCAACCTCTGGAGGGTTATTAAGGCTATCAACCTCTGGAGGGTTATTGAGGCTATCAACCTCTGGAGGGTTTTTGAGGCTATCAACCTCTGGAGGGTTATTGAGGCTATCAACCTCTGGAGGGTTATTGAGGCTATCAACCTCTGGAGGGTTTTTGAGGCTATCAACCTCTGGAGGGTTATTGAGGCTATCAACCTCTGGAGGGTTATTGAGGCTATCAACCTCTGGAGGGTTATTGAGGCTATCAACCTCTGGAGGGTTATTGAGTCTATCAACCTCTGGAGGGTTATTAAGGCTATCAACCTCTGGAGGGTTATTAAGTCTATCAACCTCTGGAGGGTTATTGAGGCTATCAACCTCTGGAGGGTTATTGAGTCTATCAACCTCTGGAGGGTTATTAAAGCTATCAACCTCTGGAGGGTTATTAAGGCTATCAACCTCTGGAGGGTTATTAAAGCTATCAACCTCTGGAGGGTTATTAAGGCTATCAACCTCTGGAGAGTTATTGAGGCTATCAACCTCTGGAGGGTTATTGAGGCTATCAACCTCTGGAGGGTTATTAAGACCCTACCAAAAGCTTACTGACCAACCAGCAAGTATACTTTTCTCCAGGGTACACTGTACTCCAGCACTAAGTACACTGTATATACACCAACATGCGGTACACTGGTATACACCTATACCAGTGTACATAAAGACATAAAACAGTAAAAGTACATCTGTGTACCCTTTTTTTTGCAAATTAAATAAATTTGTAAAAATATGCTAATTTAATCAGGTTTGTATATATTAATTTGAAATAACAAAAAAATTATACTATATAAGTGAAGTATAACTATAAAGGTTGCCGAGGTGTAGCCCGTGTCTGGGTGTACATATACTTGAGGTTCCTTTCTACACTCTGTAAAAGGTATAAATAATAAATAAAGATCTCCTCGTGATCCCTGAAGAATGATAAGTCACATATTGACTTCATATCGTTTCTCCTCCCTTTCAAAAAAAAAAGTGGAAATAACAAATTGCTCCTAACCCCGTCAGGAGTCCATCCCCGAAAACTCATTAGGAAAATAAAAGCCATAATTTTCTCATCAACAGGAAAAAAATATGAAGGATGACGCAGTCCCCTTAAATCAGGTACGGGCGGACGTCAACCTCTGGTGGATGTGAACTAACCTCCAGGCAAATAAATTGTCCTTTGTTCCATCGAGTCAATGTAAAAAAAGCGACTCCATTTCCGAAGCGGAGAGAAAATGTTTGGTTCGTGGATGTAACGGGTAACGAATGATTATTGAACAGACGCCCGCAATCATCACACAGCCAGGCAGGCAGGCAATGGACACAGGGGAGATTAAACAAGCCGTTGACACCACCAGCTCTGTATCCAACCTGTCAATATTTTGATCCGGATTTACTTCTGTGAAAGATGTTACGCAAAATCTTCCAATCTTTCCGATGACCGGGTTACGTTGGTTTAAATTTGCCATGATAGGCGTGCAATGTTGTCTAGATTGCGGGTGGGGCTAGGTTTGGATAGGGTGGGACTAGGTTAGGTTAGAGAGGAGCTGGGTTGGAAAGGTTTGGTTAAAATGGGTTAGGTTTGGTCAGGGTGGGGAAGATTTGGTTAGAAAAGAGCCTAGGTTTCGGCTGAGTGAACAAGCTATGGTTGATTAGGCTACTGAGTAAACGTCACCGCCAGTCCTAGCCCTGGTAATTTGTTACATGTCAGCCCTTTCACCCTCCCATGCCATTCTCCCACCCTTCTCTATCCCATCTTCCATCCTTCCTTCCCTATCCTATCTTCCACCCTTCCATACCCATCCCATCTCTCTCCAGACCAACAGATGTCAGCTCCAACAATAAATTGATCGAAGTCTGACTTAGAAGAATTTGCAATCTTATTTTTTGTTCCCAGTCAGCTATTTTTAGTCGTGTTGGATCACAATCCCTAATAGAGCCTCACCGATATATAGAGCCTCGCTGGACTCTGCTATATAGAGTCTCACTCCTATACAGAGCTTCAATGAAAATAAAACCCATTTTCATTTGTTTGGTCGGGGAGTTAGGAAAACAAAGATTACTTTAGACCCCCATCCCGCCCATTTCAAAGTAAAGGAAGTAACTACAATTTGGTGAGTCCTGGACCATAATTATCAAGACGTGTAAAGAAAGACAGATGTCTAATTTTCAGCCACGTTATTATGACTTACTGTATGCAAAGATGACTTTGTTTTGCGTAACTCCCCTGACACTATCAACCTCTGGAGGGGTTAGTGAGGCTATCAACCTCTGGAGGGGTTAGTGAGGCTATCAACCTCTGGAGGGGTTAGTGAGGCTATCAACCTCTGGAGGGGTTAGTGAGGCTATCAACCTCTGGAGGGGTTAGTGAGGCTATCAACCTCTGGAGGGGTTAGTGAGGCTATAAATCTAATGTACGGGGCCTGACGGCTGAGTGGATAGTGCTCGGGATTCGTAGTCCAAAGGTTCCGGGTTCGATCCCCGGCGGAGACGGAAACAAATGGGCAGTTTCTTTCACCCTGATGCAGATGATGTTCATCCTAGCATTAAATAGGTACCTGGGAGTTAGACAGCTTCTGCGGGCTGCTTCCTGGGGGTGTGTAACAAAATCGACGGTAACATTCTTAGTAACAGAACTGCTACGGTAGCGCCCATGCAGGTATCTGTCCACCCCTCCTTTCCTCCCATTCTCTCTCTCTCTCTCTCTCTCTCTCTCTCTCTCTCTCTCTCTCTCTCTCTCTCTCTCTCTCTCTCTCTCTCTCTCTCTCTCTGTGTGCCTCCCACCTATTCGCTCTCTGTCTCTCAGTACTTGTAACAACGTTGTGCGAGTGAAGAAGCTTTTTTTTTTTTTTATTAACACATTAGGTACATCTGCATTAGAAGCACTGAGAAAGTCTTGAACAACTCTATGGAAAACGAAACCACTATTTCAGCCTTCATCAAGAGTCGAAAATCGTTGGTTGTCACAATAGGAGCCATTCCTATATGCGGAAGGGCACGAAGGTCAACCCAGACCAGCTATGACACTCCCCATACAGTAATGAATCACCATGGAAAATTGTCTGAGCCTAACCGGGAGCGTCTGGCCTCCAACCTCGGACAAACAGTCAGGCATTCTCTTTTATATAGATAAATAAATAAAAATAAATAAAATACATCGACCAATGCGAACATTACAGCCTACTATAGACCTCACTTAGTAAATACGAAACAGATGAGGCTATTTCTCAGTACTGAGAATTTAGCTGATCTATATTATCGCTCTCGGCGTAGATAAGACCGTTTTTTGCCTCAAGGTCGACAAAATACGACTGGAAAAATTATGCCACAGAATCTGTAACGTTTTCAAAGCATGCAAAATGTCTGGATGATACGAGTCGACTGTGATATATCAAACTGGCATTCCTGGATGAAAATCATTGACGCTCTGATGAAAGGTGACCGAGGGCGTGGAAGGGGGTGGGGGGGGGAGGGGGGTTAATGGTCCCATAACCAGGTGACGGAGGAGGTGCGGGGAGGGGGGTTAATACTCCCATAACCAGGTTATGGGTTAAGAGGCACCTGTGAGCTCTGGTTCTCAGTACAGAGCGAGGTGATCTGAAGTTATGTCACGTTATTTTGTTACAACTTTACGTAGAACGTGATGTTGTAACCAAATAATGTGATGTTTTATCCTATAACATGGCGTTGTAACAGCGGACACGAATACTAGAGTCAACGCCACCAACAAACAGTCTAACAGAGCGATCTCTACAAGAATTATTATCAAGGGCTACTGTACAGATAAGACATGCAGATAACAATAAATTAAACAACAAACATTTGACAAATTTGGAAATGAAAGCACAGTTGATCTTAACTGTAGCAGTGACTAAGGGTAACGGTGTACATTAGTATGTAAGTTAGGATAGCTTAGGTTAGGTTAGGTTAGATTAGGTGAGGCTAGGGTGTGGTTAGGTTTGGTTACTTTAAGTAAGGTGAGGTTATGTTAAAGAAAGGTTAGGTTAGGTTAGGTTAGGTTAGGTTAGGTGTTTTGGTTCTGTTGGCAATTGTTTGTATTTGCAGTAGGCTGGTGAAATTAGTGTTGCGATTTGAACACAGGACGTGAGTGCCTGGTCGGGTAGCGCAGTTAAACTATGGCCGCTAGGGAAAACTCACTAGTGTATGCATGTTAGTGTAGTGCAAGCCCACTAGTATAGATCTGCTAGTGTTAACTGGCTATAAGCCTGCTAAAATAAGCCTGCTATTGTATGTCTGCTTGTACCTAGATTGTATTTGAACTGAGGTTCTGGGAGTTCTACTCCCCAAGCCCAGCCTAGAGTCAGACTTGTGAGAGCTTGGTCCAACAGGCTGTTGCTTGGGACATCCCAAAGGCCAACATACCGGTTACAGCTAGGTTGGTCCGGCACCTCTTGCAGAAAACTTTCCAGTTTTTTCTTGTACTCCAATTTTGTTTCAGCAATATTTCTTATACTTGCTGGGAGGATACTGAACAACTGTATGTACATTGTTCTCTTATTGAGCCTATGGCATCTCAACTTTTCATTGCCTCAATTCTGCACTTCCTTCCATATCGTTCACTCCAGTATTTTGTTATTTTACTGTGCAAATATAGAACGTGGCCCTCCAGAATTTTCCAGATATGTATTATTTGATACCTCTCTTATCTTCTTTCTAGAGAGCATATTCTGAGAGCTTAGAGACGATCCCAATAGTTTAGATGCTTTATCGTGTCTATGCGTGCCGTATGTTCTCTGTATTCCCTCTATTTCAGCAATCTCTCTTGCCCTGAAGGGGGGGGGGGAAGGATGAGTATCGAGCAGTACTCAAAACAAGACAGCACCAATGATTTGAACAGCATGAGTAATGTGAAGCTAGTGTAGACCAACTGGTATAGACTCGTAAGGCTACTCTAGTGTACACTGATTATAACGGAACAAGTCATCAACACCCACACACACACCAGATGCTCAGAACTAATGGGCTGAAAATGACGGTTGGAATTAAATCTGTGGCGGCGCCGACCACAGCGCCTGCGCGGGAGTGACTTAGATGTGACCCCCGGCTGTTGTATCAGAGGCGCCGCTCCGCGCCCCCCCTCCCTGCAGGCCATCACTAGGACTCGTCACCAGGCATGGACTCATTACAAGTGTCGGGTAATGGAAGCGCTTACACGGTATATGCAGACTGGGTTCCCCTGCCTTGGGGTTCCGACAGATGCTGTGGTCAAGAAAAGTGTGATGTTTAGATGCGGTGTTTCTGTCTGTGTTCCTCTCTCTCTCTCTCTCTCTCTCTCTCTCTCTCTCTCTCTCTCTCTCTCTCTCTCTCTCTCTCTCTCTCTCTCTCTCTCTCTCTCTCTCTCTCTCTCTCTCAAACTCTCTCTCTCTCAAACTCTCTCTCTCTCAAACTCTCTCTCTCACACTCTCTCTCTCACTCTCTCTCTCTCTCTCTCTCTCTCTCTCTCTCTCTCTCTCTCTCTCTCTCTCTCTCTCTCTCTCTCTCTCTCTCTCTCTCTCTCTCTCTTCTCCATCCGTATATATTCCAGCCAAGTGAAACAAATGACCTTTCATTATCGGCAAGTACAAGACCTGAGCACGACGTCTACCTAATGCACTAGTCTAATAAATGGAGGCTTCTGACAGCCGGAAAGTCCTGATTGTTCTGCGCGATAACTTCCCCCAATCTCTAACAATTCCCTTATTCCTCCTTCCTTCTTTTACACGAATAAATATTATATATATATATATATATATATATATATATATATATATATATATATATATATATATATATATATATATATATATATATATATATATATATATATATATATATATATATATATATAAACAGAAAACGAACTATTTAAAAAACT
>NC_091196.1:22268178-22280678 GCF_040958095.1 Procambarus clarkii
TGGTTAGGTTGTATAGTTACTGTGCAACTTTATAATACAAAAAAACGTGAACTTTTTGGGGTACAGCGGTTTATTTT
The DNA here is from genome assembly GCF_040958095.1 of Procambarus clarkii. Lineage (NCBI taxonomy): Eukaryota > Metazoa > Arthropoda > Malacostraca > Decapoda > Cambaridae > Procambarus > Procambarus clarkii. Next base: position 22,268,256 of record NC_091196.1, read on the forward strand.
TGTACGTAGGACCAATAGTGGCTGTAAGTGCTATTATTTTTGGAGAATAGGCTACACCTGCATCACGTCAATCCTTCGAGAGAACCTGTTGCTCATGATACACCCTGTTTATTTATATATTTTTTATTATTTATACAATATATCGATACGAGTATATTTAAGAGACTTTAATTTTCTTTTTAAATCGTTAAAGATCAAAGTCACATTCGTATTACATGTGCTCTCACCCGAGACGTTCCTGCATCGTTTCACTGCAGCCTAACTGCGGGAATGGCAACCTGGGGCCAGATTCACGAAAGCACTTACATATCTGTACATCTTTTCTCAATCTTTGGCGGCTTTGTTCCAAATTATTAAACAGTTAATGAGCTCCGAAGCACCAGGAGGATGTTCATAACAATAACGACAGTTGAATGGGAAGTTTTCATGCTTGTAAACTGTTTAATAAATGTAACCAAAGTCGTCAAAGATTGAGGAAAGATGTACACGTTCGTAAGTGCTTTCGTAAATCTGGCCCCAGAGCTGTAATTAAGGGCCGACGCCAACACTGCTTTACAACCAAACAATTGCACTTTTTTCTTCTCCTGAGATGAAAAGGAGCATGGCCACGGCTTCGTAATCTTTTGTGTGGTGCCGAACACCTGTTGTCTTCCCTACCTCCTTATCCTTTCGTCCTGCTGGTCCTTCTATCGTCACATCCTCGTATCCTATCTCATTCCTATCCTCGCTCTCCTCTTCTTCCGCCCACCCGCTCTTCTATCCTTCCACCCTCTACCCTTCGACCTCCACATCCGTGAGGAAGACGTTCCTTAACAAACTCAAAAACTGTTGAGCAAAAAGATGTAATTAAGTGCCCAAATAAAGAAAGAAGAAACTCAAAGACCGCAGAACAGATTTATAAAGGATTAAATACTGTAATTATATATACCAGTGAATTATTTTCCTTAGATAGGAGATAGGAATGAGATTATTTTCCTAGAACCCGGTTTGTTTGGTATTAGGAGCCATACCTGTCTGTGTGTGTGATTTAAGCAGAAAAACCCTTTATAGGATTCATAGAGAAATGTGAGAAGCCTCAGGCAGCGGCGCGTAACTCTGTCACCAGGTGTTGGAGGGGGGGGGGGAATACAGGTAATGTTACGCGGGTAACATTACTGTGTCACCAAGTGTGGGGTGGATACATGTATCATCACTGTCACCAGGTGCGGTGGGGAAATACAGATTATCTAATGGGGATGATGCTCTACCAGAGGAAGGTGCGTAAGCCACCTCCATCCACAACCTTTATGGCCCGATTCGACAAAGAATTTGAAAGTCAAAGAGGAACTAGGTTGAAGCGCAACATGTACAAGGATAGTAAGAGCCACCGTAGACACCAACAGGTAAGTACAGGTAACATAACAGTGTCAAGGGGTGTGGTGAGGAGGGATGGGGTGGAAAAGGGGGGACAGGTAGAAATATTATTGTACTAGTCCATGTGTGGGGGGGGGGGGGCGGGGAAAGCGATGGAAAGGAGTGAGGGAGTGGGATAGGAATCCCTCTCTCTCCTGATTCTCATACCTAATTGACTATTCCATCACTTGTTTAAGTTTTATTTTTTTGCACCTTTCGTGGCGTTGTTTGGCTTGAGACGACATCGTTCACAGCCTGCCGTTACTACCTAATCCCGTTCATGTCGGTGTTTCGTACGCTTGTTAGGTCGAGTTAGACGGGTGCTGCCCTGTCTGGTAACAAAAATAATGCATATTAATACACACTGTATTCATATACTATATGTAAAAAGATGGATGTAATGTGTTGTATATAATTGATAGGATGAGGTTAAACACGTATAGCCCCCTTCCCCCCCCCCCTCCACTCTTCTCTCAGCTGACTGTTCGAGGGAGACAGTTGCCGTCAATGAATATATGTACACCGACAGGTGTATATCCATTTCCCTGTGTATATATACACACTTAAGAGAAAACTTTAGTACTGAACTATGTTCAGGATTAAAGTATATTTGGTGGTTGAGGCAGTCACCTAGAGTGGTGGCGTTATTAACCCTCCAGAGGCTGATAAAGGCCTGATGCCCGCCACATAAACAAACCGGGACAGTTGCCGATCGCTAATTGAAAATCTATCATTGTTAACTGTTGGGAACCAGCGAGGAACAGTCACTGACGGTCGTGAGAGCTGAGCGGTGCGGTCAAGGTGCACGTCTTGTCGGAGTGGCAAGGTTAGGAGTGCTATACATGTTTATTTACAAGAAATATGTGTGCTAGGCTGAATATTTTGATGTCGGAGGCATCAATTGACTTAATGCAGTAAATACACACCGTTTTCTTGCACGATTACGTATTCTGACTTTAATTCATTATTATTGAATTTGTGTAGGAATAAGAGGAGTAAGAGTGTTTATATTCTTAAGAATGTAATTGTTATTCCTAGTGTTCTCACAATATTGGCTGTTGACTCGAGTATTATTGACCCAGTTGTTAGCGGTGTTGATCGTGCTTCCATACACAACAGCTGTTGTATGTATTCCATATAAACTAATATATATGCCAGTGTTCGAAATCTGAGCTAGACGTCTCCTATTGGTATTGTCAACGTTGATAGCCTAGTTAGGAGGGTTGAAATAGCCTATTTCATAATCAAATTTCAAAATACATCTCAATTCCTTTGGGATGTATTTTATTATCGCGATAAACGTATTTGAATTTGTTAGTCTAGTGAAGTGCCTTCATGTTTAGAGCGGAGTTGACCCCACTACCACCACCCCCAAACACACAAGCCTAGCTATCAGGTTATCTAAATTCCGAGCTTCTTAGATAGAGTTGCGGCTCTAAGTACAGAATCTAACCATCTAACATAAGTTAGGATTGACTATTCAATACATTCTATTTGTAATATTAGTTTAGATTCGAGAAAATACTAATTGTGAATACGTTGTGCGTTAAAATTGAGGAATACATTTTCCGGGACGGCCGGCTGGTTTAACGAGCCTAGCCTGAGAACACAACAACCTGCCCTCAGGCTAGGTTAGTTAAAGGGGGGTGGCGACCTCCAAAAGACTCATTCATCAGTTTGAAGGTACTGTGTATTCAGATATTATATTTTCTTAATATAAGGTAATAATATAAACTCGAATTTGTGATGAATAGTTTGGCCCATCTTAAAAACGTTCTGTTGGCCAAGATTGGCAAATGCGGTACGAGGATGAAGCATTTAGAGAGATGCGACTCGAGCACCTGAACGAAGGTGTCTCGAACCACAGCTCGAACATCTTCGTGAGATGTGAACGAAGCACTGTTCGCCGCTCGGGAAAGATAACATAAGCGTCATCAGTAGAGTCGTGAGAGTTCCCATTCATAAACACGGGGGTTTGGTGGGTGAATTAACGAGTGGTGGCTGGAGTAACAAGCACTTGGCGCGTTGTTGGAAATAACCAACAGTTTTATACATCTCTTGTATTTTTATACAACCTTTTGTATTAACCACAAGTAGTTACTAAAATTACTAACTTGTAGAATTAATCATTATCATGCTTTATAATAGCCATATTACCAGATTCTTCCTAGTCAGAATGACGACGTGAGGAACGACAGGCTGAAGCATGAATTCTTTCCACATTTAGTTGGATTTATAACAGAGTCCAGTTTATCATTTCCTTTACTAAGGATAATTACTTACTAATATGTTTATTTTCGTAGCATACTACTGCTTATTGGAACTCCCTTATTTAGTTGATATTAAACATTCCAGTGGAAATTATTTGAATGTAAAATAATTCCACTTTATATTCCTCATTTAGTTACGTAGCTTTAATAAACCGACTTACGGTATGAGGAGTCATATTATAACATGAAAGAATTAAACGTGACATAAATACTCGTCACAATCTCTTCTTTCGTAGTTAATTCCGATATATATAATATAAATCCATTTACGCTCGAGATGCCTTATCGAGAGCCGCGCATGCGCAATCGGGAAGAAGAAGAAGACGGCGAGAGCGTCGCTAGCCACCACGCGCGAGAGACGCCATTAACAACGTGCCTCTACGCGAGAGAGACGTCATTAACGGCGTACTACAGAACACATCAACACCTTACCTCTCCGACGCCATTACACGGAAGCGTGGGCAACTATCTTGCCAAGTTACTGTGTTGCAGAACTCCTAATTAACGACTCATAGTTACGTCAGGTTGCTCGTTCGCTGTGCCACGCAATAGTCAACAAAACAAAGTTAGTTGAACAGAATCTAGATTCTCTCTTAATGAGAAAGTGATATTAACGATAGTTTAGACAACCTTTACATTTAATTTGTCTTTCAGCTTGACTGGGTAAAGGAGAAGAATTAATTTCATTCCATGTGCTTTTCCAACTAATTCAGTCGAACAGCTAAGCTGACCTGATTTTCTAGTAGTGTAGTATTAGATATACTAACATCTAGTTACATGAATGATTTCCTTCCAAATTGTACGGCTCTAATGACTTCGATTTTACGGCTCTAATGACCTATTTTGTACGGATCTAATGACCTGGTTTGTACGGGTCTAATGACCTAGTTTACTCGGATTCAATGACCTCGTTTATACGGTTCTAATGACCTAGTTTGTACGGCACTAATGATCCAGTTTGCACGGCTCCAATGACTTAGTTTGTAAGGCTCTAATGACCTGGTTTGTACGGCTCTAATGACCTGGTTTGTTTGTAAGGCTCTGATGACCTGGTTTGTAAGGCTCTAATGACGTGGTTTGTTTGTAAGGCTCTAATGACCTGGTTTGTACGGCTCTAATGACCTGGTTTGTTTGTAAGGCTCTAATGACCTGGTTTGTAAGGCTCTAATGACCTGGTTTGTACGGCTCTAATGACCTGGTTGGTTTGTAAGGCTCTAATGACCTGGTTTGTAAGGCTCTAATGACCTGGTTTGTACGGCTCTAATGACCTGGTTTGTTTGTAAGGCTCTAATGACCTGGTTTGTAAGGCTCTAATGACCTGGTTTGTAAGGCTCTAATGACCTGGTTTGTAAGGCTCTAATGACCTGGTTTGTTCGGCTCTAATGACCTGGTTTGTACAGCACTAATGACCTCGCTTATACGGCTCCAATGATCTCGTTTGTACGGCACTAATTATCCAGTTTGTACGGCTCCAATGACCTAGTTTGTACGGCACAAATTATCCAGTTTGTACGGCTCCAATGACCTAGTTTGTACGGCACTAATTATCCAGTTTGTACGGCTCCAATGACCTAGTTTGTACGGCACTAATTATCCAGTTTGTACGGCTCCAATGACCTAGTTTGTACGGCACTAATTATCCGGTTTGTACGGCTCCAATGACCTAGTTTGTACGGCACTAATTATCCAGTTTGTACGGCTCTAATGACCTAGTTTGTAAGGCTCTAATGACCTCGTTTGTACGGCACTAATGACCTCGTTTGTACGGCACTAATGACCTCGTTTGCAGGGCACTAATGACCTCGTTTGTACGGCTCTAATGACCTCGTTTGTACGGCACTAATGACCTCGTTTGTACGGCACTAATGACCTCGTTTGTACGGCACTAATGACCTCGTTGAATGACCTCACGGTGATGGAAAAAACCCTCACGGTTCCAGCACTAGACGTAACCCCTAAACTCTACCAACTATGCAACCAAATAAACCTCAAATCATCAGTCATAATTTGTTCCAGCGCTGCGTCATACAGTGCCCCAAATGCGGTTCCGGGAGGCGTCCTTGTTCAGTGGTAAATACTTCCTGAAATCTTGCATTCAACTCTGAGATAGCTGCCATTGACCGTGTGTGTTCTCACCTAATTGTGCCAGTAGTAGTTAAGCTTTGGTCCTGCCTCACAACCCGTCAATAAACTGCTGTACAGGTTCCTGAGGCTGTACACCATATTGAGCTCTTATCATATCTACATTTGAAACTGTAATGAATCTGCCTCCACCACATCACTTCCTAGTGCATTCCATTTGTTTTACAACTCTGACACACTGGACAAATTCTTTTTAGTGTCTCTTAAGTACCCAAATGAGCCACAATTTCCATTTGTGTTCCCCTTGTGCGAGGACCACCCGTACCAAATAGTCTGCCGTTATTATTCCAATCAATTAGTTGCCCTGGAAATTGTTTCCGGTTATCATATGTCTCCTCTAACTCCTCTCTCTTCCAGTGTCCAATTACATGTCATGTAATCTTTCCTCTTAACTCACGCCTCGCAGTTCTGGAACTAATCTGGTGGCAAACCTTCGAACCTTTTTTCAATAAGTCTTATACTTAACTAGCTATGGCCTGCTTCCTGGAGTCGTATACTCCAGGATTGCCTGTCATATATGACGTGTGCGCGCGCGTGCGAGTGTGTGTGTGGGAAGGTGGGGGGTTAAGTATAAGTAAACAAAATTCGATGCAACAGAAAACGGGGAACTACGTACTGTATAAGCTTTCGTGACGTAATGAGTGACACGTGACGGATCCCGCTGCTGTCTGCGTTACGTGACAAACGTCACGAAAACACTTGAAGACGGTAGAAGGAAATATTCAAGTGGTTATGCAGGGTCCAGCATAGCTCATTCAAATGTCATTTATTATCTTTCCCGAGGATAAGGGTCCTCGCTAGACTATATGACGGGGTTACAGTGTTAGTCATACAGGGGCATGTGATCAGTAGCCTGCACTTACACACTGTAGTTGCACTTGCACACTTTAGCTGTATTCCCCTATCCCCTCCCTCTATCCCTAGTCTTCCTCCCATCTTCGCCACCCCTCCCTAGCCTATTTTCACTCCCCTTCCCTCTAACCCCTCTCCTATAACATCACTATAATACTATAAGAACACTTCAGATATTGTCGTTTCATCAACACATAATACATAAAGTCTAAGGAAAAATTATTAAATTTTGGGGGGTTTAAAGAGTAAGTATTGAGTAGACTTTTTAAAATTTTTAGATGATCAGTAAGTAGTTTCCTATATTAAAAATAATTTGCAATAATAATTATAATTCAGTCGAATCATTTGGCATTGTAAGATTGACGTTGTTGTTGTTGTTTAAGATTCAGCTACTGGGAACCAAAAGTTCCAAGTAGCACGGGTTATGGTGAGCCCGTAGTGAACTTGCCTTACACTGGAGCGGGGCTGTAACTTGCAAGATTGACGTTGGCATAATGTCACTTGGCACCGTTTTCTTTTAACACCAATTCTGACCCGTCCATGTTGGGCACGTATGCAACAGTAATTACTGTTGAAAATTGGGTGAAGCTAGCCCCAAGCGTCTGGCCTCCAACCTCGAACACACGGTGAGACATTTCCATTTATATAGATGTATATCAGTCACCTCGTTCAATTTTTATATATTTATATTTTGTTAATAAATTCCTGGATATATAAGGAAGAATTGTGATTAATTCATAAATGCATGCCATAAACAGACCGTGAAGATTAAAATAGTCAATAAAAATACAATATACTACAGCCAGCCCTCAAGGTCACCAGACGTCATGCTTAACAACAGTAGCAACAATTTCCGACATAATTCCTACTGTTCACTTGACGTCAGATCCATTAATGTCTCGCCGTGGTTATGTAACAGCGAGAAGTCTTACGGATATATTTAACACGTCGCGCAAACACACGTATTAAGATGCGGTTATTTAATGTCTGGTTTCCTGGACATTTCCGCCTCTGAAGCGTAATAAAAAAAATAATAGTAAATCGGAGTTAAGTTCCTCTTAAACAGGTTCGAAGCCTTTACGATCGTCGGCATTTTTGCTGACTGCGTTCGTGACTTGCCAGACGGATTCGAGGATATGCTTTGTAGGCGCAATTAACGGCGAATATCTTTGTGTGTGCTTTGTCTTTTCCCCTGTCATAGCGGGTGGAAGTTTTTTTTTTTTCTTCAGGTGGTGGCGATCGTAAGAGTCCGCAGCGTGGACTTCCTTCCCACCGACCTTGCGGCTACTTTGTCCACTCCGCTGACTGCCTCCCACTACAGTCGGAGCAAACTGAATCTCACGCGATTTGCACCGCTAATTTGCCACGATAATGAATCAGAGTTGTTCCGAGAACGATGACGTGCGTGTCGAGCTAAGTTCTTGTTACTCTTTTTGTTGTGTGTTTTGAATAAAGACAATATATAGCTGCGCTGCAGACTGGCTGGCATTCGGTTGGTAATAAATTCATCACCTGGATGAGTGCATTAAACTGTAATGAGTCAGTGTTAACAGTCAGTGAGGGCGGTAAGTTGTCTTTTAACTGTCTCTCAATATGGTTTATACGGGGAAATTCCTCGCATTAACTGGCTCTTAACGTCATGTGTTGGACAAATTTATATAATCTTGTTTGTATGCACATATTATAAAGGTTTCCATTTTTAAATTTACCAGTGCACAATAATTTTCAAAATTTGTCCTAAGTTGACACACCGATTTGTTCGAGAAACTTCTTTTTGAGGACAGAATTCAAACTTTTGTGCTAAATTAAAGCCATATATATGTTAAATTGTAAACTCGTACTGGTGATGGCTTGTACTGGTGATGGCTAGTACTGGTGGTGGTTCGTACTGGTGGTGGCTCGTACTTTGTGTGGCTCGTACTTTGTGTGGCTCGTACTTTGTGTGGCTCGTACTTTGTGTGGCTCGTACTGGCGGTGGCTCGTACTGGTGGTGGCTCGTACTTTGTGTGGCTCGTACTTTGTGTGGCTCGTACTTTGTGTGGCTCGTACTGGCGGTGGCTCGTACTGGCGGTGGCTTGTACTGGTGGTGGCTCGTACTGGTGGTGGCTCGTACTGGTGGTGGCTCGTACTGGGTGTGGCTCGTACTGGGTGTGGCTCGTACTGGTGGAGGTTCGCAATGTCGGTGGCTCGTACTGGTGGAGGTTCGTAATGTTGGTGGCTCGTACTGGGTGTGGCTCGTACTCTGTGTGGCTCGTACTGGTGGTGGCTCGTACTGGCGGTAGCTCGTACTGGTAATGTTGGGAACTATACAGTAGTCAGGAATGTATGGAGACACATCACAAATTTAGCCTGACTGCAGAAATACAGAAAATACACACCATCGCTCATGCAGGTGGCTGGATGGTTTTGGCATCCCCGGAGCGTCGAGGGGACTGTGGTTTTAAGGGACTGTAGTTCTAAGGGGATGTAGTACAAAGTGACTGTACTCGCCTAGTTGTGCTTTCAGGGGATGAACTTCGGCTTTTTTGTCTCGCCTCTCAACTGTCAGTTAACTGGTGCACAGATTCCTGAGAATACTGGGGCTCTGTCATTTGTCATATCTACATTTGAAACTGTGTATGGAGTCTACCTCCATCACATCACTGCCTAATTTACTCCATTTGTTAACTATTCCCAGAAAAAGTTCTTTCCCTGTGGCTCATTTGGGTAGTCGGTGTCCACCTGTGTCCCCATGTTCGCGTACCACACATGCTAAATAGTTTATCTACCCTGCCAATTCATCTGAGAATTTAATAGGTGGTGATCATGTCCCCCATAAATCTTTTGTCTTCCAGTGTCGTGAGTTTTAGTTCCAGTAGTTTTCCTCGTCGCTCATACCCCTCAACTCTGGGACTAGCCTGGTGGCATACCTCTGAACCTTTTATAACTTCGCTGTGTGTTTGACTAGATATGGACTCTATGCTGGAGCCACATACTCCAGCATTGATCTGATATGTTATAGAAGGTTCTGAATGATTCAGAACATAGCTTCCTTGATTCAGTTCTAAGGACCTGTGATTATTTTAGTCTGTGGTTCTAAGGGCCCGTGGTTCTAATGCGCTGTGGTTTAAAGGGCCTGCTGATTAAATTTTTATGTTTTGATCTGTTTGCACCAGCGGACCCTCAGACCTCGAGAACGACAGTGAGGGGCGTGGCTCTGATGGTTCTGGAGTTGTCAGGGATAAACGCAATTTTGTTTCGGCAAAAATTCTAAAATACTACAGTTTGTGAGACATGGGCGCTACGATGGATTACATAAATATTGAATATAGTAAATTATATGTCAACACAGCTGGGTCAAAACTGAATGGTCCCGGATTCGTAACCCGGACAGGACGCAAATGTTGAGTGTGTTTCCTTTCACCTGTCAGTATATGGGGTACCCGCGGAGTTCCGCAACTGTTGTGGGTTACGTCCCGATTAATGTTAGCCGATGGCCAGAGTAGGTATCTCTATGAACCTTACATGCTTCCTCTCTGCGGTACTGAGAAAACGTAGTGAATCTACTTCAAGTCCTGAACTATACTCAAGACCAAAATATAATCACTAGATGATTAGTAAGCTATTATATAGTGGCCTTTATTGGGTACTAGGGAAGGGGGGTTACCCAGATACGCCAGGGCATCTTTCCCGCTCTCCCAGTCTTCCCCATCTCTCATCTGTTTCCCCATTCCCCCTCTCTTCTTATCTACTCAAAGTACCTTCCCCCACCACCACTAACCTTGGACAGACAGATAAACAGACATAATTACCAACTATACATAAGGATATATTTAGATGGTAATCGTACACAAGATTCAACAAAGCTAGTTTTCTGATTGTTATCTAGAGGTTATCTTGAGATGATTTCGGGGCTTTAGTGTCCCCGCGGCCCGGTCTTTGACCAGGCCTCCACCCCCAGGAAGCAGCTCGAGACAGCTGACTAACACCCAGGTACCTATTTATTGCTAGGTAACAGGGGGCATAGGGTGAAAGAAACTCTGCCCATTGTTTCTCGCCGGCGCCCGGGATCGAACCTGGGACCACAGGATCACAAGCCCAGTGTGCTGTCCGCTCGGCTCCCCTGTTGAAACCATGTATATCGTTGCGTTAGGATAAATTAACACATCCTAACCTAACATGAGTCTTTTTAATATCCATTGGATAAGTCTTGTGAACGATGTGATTTGAATCCGGGTGAATAACCCTCCTGCGATTAATTGGCCAAAAGCCCAACACCAAACCAATACTCGGCTTTAGTGTTATTTTCCTCCTTTAGTATTAGTATGTAGAAGCAAACGCCTAGTTTATGCCCCAGAGTGATATTTGGTGCCTGTGTTTACAAAGAGGCACCTCTCTTCATGTTTAACATCTCCCCGAGATAAACTTGAGTGTCTTTATCACCAGTTGTGATTATCTCGGCCATTGTTTAAGAATGACTCAATGTTCAGGACAAAAAATTATGAAGTGCTTTTCTGATTTTCTCTCGGGGCCAATATATCAGTACCGCGCAGGCATTCTGTACATGCACCTACTGCTCTGAAGAGCTTGCATGGCGCGCATATAGTCTAAACCCAAGGACAAGTTAATTTCCTAAATCATCGTCCGCACCAAGGATAAATAGGCAGCTAGCACTGATGTGACTTTAGAGCGTATGTAACTAGTAAGCGTTGCCGGGCAAGACGGATATAATCATCTGGTGGGGCTTTTATCATCCTCACCCACCCACCTACTTGCTTGCCGTAAGAGGCGACCACAAACAGGCCCCCGCGCACACACCCTCTGCTCTCTAACCTTATCTGGGCACACGACCCTCTGATACCGCCTCGAGTGATTTTATTGAGCCTTTACGATAAGCTTCAGGGAGGTACTACCTCCTCCCCCTCCTCGCTCCTTGACGGTGCCTAGCTCCAAGTGGCTCTGCCTCTTCTGCCACTTTTTTTTCCCTATTTATAATATTTGTTTAAGGTGATCAGAAGCGCTAAGCCAGCACGTACATTTTTTTTTTTATCTCTAATGGTTATTTATCATTATTAATTATTATCATTTTCCGAACAGAAGATTTAATGTGTATATCGAAAATAAATGTAGGGAAATATTAAGTGTGAAGAAATTAAAAGGCGGAGAACATTGTGAAGATCTGACGGGTGGAGCTGATAAAAGAAAAGGCAAGTATGGGTGATTGGTTTTGCTGGTGTGGGGAATGCGCCACATTATGGCGCTTGCATCTATACACAGGCTCAGAGGAAAAGCTTCTGGCGGGGACGAGGTCTACAGAAATTATATTATATATATATATATATATATATATATATTATTAAATATGACCGAAAAAGTAAGATTAATAATTTTAACACGAATTTTCTCAATCTTTCGTACATTATGCTTCACTGTTGGAGGTAAATCAAAAATCACTTCTCCAAAATTCATTTTTATTTCTAGTCTGACGCGACACGGGCGCGTTTCGTAAAACTTATTACATTTTCAAAGACTTCACAAATACACAACTGATTAGAACTTGCGTTTCCCTGATTTTATATCTACATTTGAGTGAGGTGGGAAGGGTGATGTGGCATTACATTTGAGTGAGGTGGGAAGGATGATGTGGCATTAACACAAGACAGAACACTAGAGGATATTAATAGGGTATTAAAAGTATCAACACAAGACAGAACAGAAACAAGGAGTGTTGTTAACGCATACGTCGACCGTGCTCTCAGCCACAGCTCAGAATGGAAGCAAGTCGACG
>NC_091196.1:22285678-22437021 GCF_040958095.1 Procambarus clarkii
GAGTCCTAGATTATGAGCTTCTTTTCCTATGTTGGATTTCTGTGAGGAGTTGTATATTACCTCTGTGCTGACTGGATAACAATGCCTGGAGCGAAGATTTAGTCAGTATGAATGATGACATATGTAAATTTTTCTCAATTGAATAGTTATGGCCTCCTTTATGGCATATAATTCTGTTTGCAATGTTGAGCACCCACTATTCATGTTCCAGTAAGCTTCATGGTTGGTAGTGTAAACTGCTGCCCCAGCAGAACCTCTTTCTTGATCAACTGATCCGTCTGTGAGGATGCGAGTCGTTGTAGGTCTTGATGGTTTCCATTTGTTGTTCTATGACTGCTTTGAGCCTCTGCGAGTCACATGCTGACTTTTTAACTGGTAATCCTTCAGTGAATTCTTGTGTGTTAGCACCTGATTATATCCTCTAATGGTGAGGTGGAAGGTGACATGGATGAATGACATAATGGGGTAGTAGATTAAGAGTGTGACATGTTAGTAGCTTATGTTTATCTGGTTGCTTCCGTTCCTGTTGCAGAGTCATTCGGTCTTGCTTCTGCATTGGCTCGGGGTCTTGAAGTGGGTAGAGTGTAACTGTGTATTAGCTGGTTATTGATTGCTGGTCTAGATTTCTTGATATGCAGCACTTCACTGATGTGTAATCTTCTTGTCATTGTATCTATCAATTATTTCGGTGTTGCTCGTCAAAATATCCCTGGTGATCGTCTCGTGTGTGGCGATTATATGTTCCTTGATGAAACCCTGTTGTTTGTGCATTGTTAAACGCGTAGAGAGAGACGTTGCTGTCTTGCCTATATACTGAGTTTGTTGGGGCTGATAATGCCCAAGTGGGCACGTGAAGGCATAAACAACGTTGGTCTTTTCAAGGCATTTTTCTTGGTGCCGGGAGAATTTGTCATTAACAGGTTGGCTGTTTTCCTACTCTTATAATATAGTGTTTAGTTATGTCAACCAAAAGATAAAACTAAGAAGTTGAGAAATATAAATTATATATAATAAATTTCTGTAGACTTCGTCCCCACCTAGCCGCTTTTCCTCTTTCAGTGTGTGTACAGATATAATCATCTCTAGTCTATCGAAGGTTGGATGGAGCCCAGATGCTTGGGGGCTAGCCTCGCCCAACTTTTGCAGGATGAATGATCTGGGGTACGAGATGAACATAGGCTGGCCAGGATTGTTCCCATTCGTTTCCCTTAATAAAAATGTCAGGGGGGGGGGGGGGGTCAGGTCTAATAGTGAACCTATTTTGCCTGGGGGTCAGGTCTAATAGTGAACCTATTACGCTTTGCTGTAATAGTGGCTCTAGGCATTGTATGTACTAAATCTATCTAGTACATACTAGTGTTACCCAATCTTTATGTACTTAATCCAAACGACTTTATCATTGTGTTCATTGCTGTCTTCTTTAAAGTGCTAGACCATATGCTGTATTGTGCCTACTAATTTTTGTTAAACTACCATTCAACCTGTCATTGCAATCAATCTGAGCTACCTATGTGCATTAATATACAGTACCTACAATTTTCTCTCATCTTTTATTCTTTTTCTTGCTATGTAACCGTTATCATTTTTATAAATTTTGCAAGTATTTACCTACTTAAAAAATTTTGTAGATTAAGGACTTGCCCGAAATGCTGCGTGTACTAGTGGCTTTACAAGAATGTAATTACTATGCAATGTATCCTCACAATCCCAATGTACCTTCTTGTATATATATAAATAAATGAATAAATAAATCTATAAATCCATCAACTTTTGTATCTCACCTTGTATGTATGCACTTTACCTGAATAAATATTTGTGTTCGTTGTACATAAGCTTTCAGGGGTTATATGCAAAGAAAATACTTTGATCACCATTCTTGTAGATTTCCTACCAAAAGTTGTGCATCATCTGCAGATTTTATATACTCTACTATCACATATTTTATAACCATATCTAGTAACTTTTCTTAACTTCTAGAAGCCAAAGACAACTGTCTGAGAGATATCTGGAAAAGCGTCATAGGATCACCGTTAAATGAATAATAATAATGATTGTGTCATGGGGATTGGCAGCCAGTACTATGTACATACATGTTAGATTTGTATCGAAGGCCCCCCCCCCCTTTCCCTCCCCAAGGGTCGAATTACTCTCTTCCCAGGATGCAACCCCACAAGAAGTCGACTAACCCCCCATGTACCTATTTGCTGCTAGGTCGACAGAAGCATTCGGTGATAGGAAACGCACTCAACCATACATGTCCTGCCCAGGATTCTAGACTGTGGGCCCACAATGAACCTGACTATACTACTGTATGTATATGTAGGAAAACGTAGGAATCATTAAATCAACAATGTTAACTCATCGTAGAAACGATATTTAACCAACATTAGGACTATTAAATCAACATTAAATAAATGTAGGATTGATGTTGTCAACACCAATTCAATGTTGCATCAACATCCCTTGCCCAGACCTGGCGGGAGTGCATTCACAAGCAGGCAATCCATGCAGTGGGCAGGGTTTTAAAATAAAGGGGGGCTAAAAATTAAAATTTAATAAAAAAGTTAAAGTTTATTACATATGGATACATGACAATGATAAAATGAGTCTACTACTACTAGTTAATGATAAAACTTTAAATTAACTAGGTTTCATTTATTAGCACAACAAACCCAATACCCTAGTTACTGTAAAATTCTAATACAGCAATTATGACTTCCACAAAGAATCTAATCCATACAGAACAAGTATACATGACTATAGTACACTTAATATGGTACATAATGGCACTCACCCCTTGTAATGGAAGCTCTTTGATGAGAAAGGACAACACTCAAAACACTAATATACATATGAATGTCCATCCCTTCATGAATTAAACTATAGATTCATCACAGGTTTAATATACAAAGCAGACTACGGTTTACTTAAAACAATCCTGATGCACTTTGATATATTATAATTACTGGCAAAGGGACATGGCAAACCCACAGTTCACCATATATTTATTACATCCCTTGCAATATATTTGGTAGAGGAAAGACTGGACCCATCTTCCTCTATCCAAGTGAATGCCAAAAGCCTCCCCACCCCATAAAAGTGAGAGAGTGGTGACTATTACCATTAATTACTAATATAGCCATACAGTATTTTTTTTATTTATATAAAAACATTTACTCATGCTTTCAAACTCTCTTACTGAAACTAGTTAAAATGAAATTTTTGTATGGTCAAGACTTTTTGGCAATTTATATTTATGTACAGGTAAACAATTTAGTGTTCTAGCTGATGATCACTGATGATCTGCCACAGTAAAAATTTGTAAGAATTTTTCTTTAAATTTTCTAAATTTTTATAGATCTCCCAACCTTGGTTACAACCCTTTTTTCTGCCTTACACTGCATGAAACCTTTGTTTTTTCCATGGATCACTTTTTGACAATCGCTTTTAACTGCATGACAGGGCAAATTAACAATTTAAAATCATTTTGTATGCACCACCTTCCTTTAATTACACAAGGCATATAATAGTTAAGAAATGAGACATTTTTCTTTGACAATATCTAAAATGACTTGAGGCTTAAATTTTTATCTGGATATCCTCATAAAATTCACTAGTTTCAGAGCATGATGTATGGTTATTTTTGTTTTTTTACATTATATATAAATATATACTAGTGCTACATACAAATTTAAAGCAACTTGGTAACCAAGACTTAACGTGAAGCTTTGTCATCAAAGGATTGGCCAATTATTTTCTTTCGTTGCTTTTTTATTTGTTCTTTAAGTGTATTTGTTCCTCGATTCCCTCTACTGTCAGCTTCCTCCTCTGAATCTGCAAATACAAAAATGTACAACTTCTTTAATATAACTAGATGTGATAACCTATCACCGTCATTCGAAGAGGATGTTCTAGATGATTCCATTACCAACAGTGGCTGTTTGTTGAGCTATCTGTTCTAAACCAGTTCTCATAATATAAATAAAATGAAATATTAACAATATAAATCTAAGCCCAATTCCCCCTTTTTCCTAGGGAAATTGAAAAAATCAGTTGAATATCAATTATTATGCACTATTAATTACATCCATTAAAACAATTGCTTTTAAGAAATATTCATACATTTTATCTGATAAAAAAATCGAGGACCCTGTCTAGAGTCCAAGATAGCTCAGGAATTGCACGAGCAGGTTAAGAGGTGAAAGCACACCCGAGACAATTTGCAGACGGGAGGGACAGAAGAATCTACGTTAAATGCCCGCAACAGCTGCTCCACCAGCGCCAAACGAGACAACAGAATGAGGTACGATGTAGCAATAAAAAAAAACCATGAAAAAAAAGACTACCACACAAACAGACTGAAGAAGAATGGCAGAAAGAGACAAAAAAACGAATGCACCCCCCCATCTTGCCCAGTTCAGCCAAAATGCATCCACTGAGTGTCTTTACAATCAGGCAATAGGTGTCACGTAAGGAGGAGGATGTCATCCACGCTGACGTGAAGAGACCCACCGTGGGTCAACCAAATATCTTGCAGAACCACTGGAAGGACAAGTAGTCAATGGTCTGCTCTGTGGCTGGGTTACAACAATGACAGGAAATAACTTAGTGAAAATACAGAAAGCCACAGTCAAGTTGATGGGCAGAACTTGGAGTGCACCATACAGATCTCAACTACAGAACTTAAGTGTGAGCTGACCGAGGACCAACCTCTGGGGTGCCTGACAATAGCATTCGGTACTAATGGGTTCTAGCTAGTTTTGAGTGAATTAATTTGTTTAGATTTAAACATTTGGCCGTTTCAAGGCTTTGAGTTTTGTGAACTCAGCAGCTGTCTATAAAGCTTCACTAACTTTCTGCCATTTCAACAGGAAATCCTCTAAAATGTCATTTGCTCTCAGCACCTCAGAGGGGGAGGCCAGGTTCTGGTCTCCAGTAGACCAAACAGAACTCTTGCTGTACGTGACTTTTAGCATGGAGCAATCTCGGTGAGACAGTTATATAGCAACTGCAAAATTCCTGGAAAGCTACCATTGATGGCTAAGAGTCCAAATGAGGCAGTTGTCGAGGAAGACACCCGAACATAACTGAGCTGAAGTTAAGTGTGTTATCCTGGTTGACTCTTCTGGGAGAAAGGTTCAACCCAGAAAGAAAAACCTTGAGATGGTACTAGTTTGACCAAGCATGTGGTACAGTAGTAGATACCACTACTTAGGTCACCATGGGAAATGAAGGACAATGGATCCGAGCAACACCTTGACAAATTAATGATCCTGATTCCTTCTCTTAGGTAATCAAGATGTGGTTTTAATATAATAAAAAAAAAGTGACAACTGATAATCCTCCTTTTATGTACAATAAATTATCAGTTGTAATATGGTGCATGGATCTGAACTACACCAATTCCAGCTGCCGTGGCACACACAAATTGAGGGCCAGTGATTCGAGATGGATTCTGTTGCAAGGTAAATTACATATTTCAGGTACTCTACTATTAGAATGTGCAACTTCTTGCATGCATTTCAACAAAAACCATTTATTAAATTCTACTTGCCTGAATCTGTCTGATAATCGGACTTATCATACACTTCCAAAAATTCAAAGCTCTTCTCTATCTTCTCCACTTTAGATTTGTTATCATACTGCTGCTGCTGTCGTGTTTGCTGTGCTTCCTGCTGTGCTTCCTGCTGTGTCTCCTGGTCCTCCTTCACAATAGCTTTACCCTCTATATCGACTTTATTCCTTTGCCTTGCCAAGATTTGTCGTAGCTCAGAGGACCTTGCTGTTTTATACTGTGG
Organism: Procambarus clarkii; assembly: GCF_040958095.1. NCBI lineage: Eukaryota > Metazoa > Arthropoda > Malacostraca > Decapoda > Cambaridae > Procambarus > Procambarus clarkii. Next base: position 22,291,477 of record NC_091196.1, read on the forward strand.
GAAAATTACAGGTAAATATGCAGTCACTGAAAAAATATTTACCTAGTTTTATTAAAATAAATGTATTAAACTTTTAATGAAGAATTATTTAATCAGACTTTGTGCCACTTGTGAGTTGGAAGCTATAATATCACCAAGTATACACATGTTATAAGATCATATCATACAATTCAAAATCAAATTAGGCTAAACATTTCAAATTTTTCTCCGAGAAAAGTGGTATAATGGACAAGTCCTGCCCATGCAAAAATAGTGTACCTAATTTACCTTCTATCAAGAAACCAGGGGCAACAATATGATGAACTAGCAGACATTGATGAAAATGGGTTTTGAAAGGGAGGTACTGAATATGCTGAAGCTGTATCCAGGATTTATGCTCAAAGATCACAAAGGGGGTCCACCCATAATGATAAAGTTTAATTGGTAAAAACTTGACAAAGGATAGCTAATAAATGGGACCCCTGAGTACAGAAATTTAACATAAAATGTTCTGGATATTGAAGAGTAGGTACAGTATACTGTATTTTCTATTCGCCCATGTACATTTTTCCCACTCCAATTTCTATCACTGCATGCAGAGGACTAAGTCCATCCATATACTTGGCAGTTAGCTCAGAAAATATAACTTGAGTGACCTGGCACATCCAATGCAGAGGTAGAAGGGTGGCATTCTCCCCTTATCAACAAACCAGAGTGCCAAACTGTCACTTGTGTGTTAAAGTCCCTCACTACAGACACCACTTCCAAATTTTTACCAAACCCAACTTTTCATCAGGCATTCAAATTTGCAATGTCAAATGCTACAATAATCATTACACAAGAAAATCTTACCCCTGCGACATTGCGCTGGACGGTAATCTGAGATGCCAAACGTGCACCTTCTGATGGCCCACAAAATTCTAACAGTTTTGATTTATCCAGAGCAAATAATTTTTCACCGTCAACACCCTCAAACTGTTTCATGATTCTGAAAAACAAAGATTTTCATTTAGTTAAATATTACTCCCCCAAAAAAATGCTTTATGGATAGACTACACCATCCCTTTTACCAATAAAAATGCAAACTTTTACAATACAGCATTATATATTTGAGATGGCATTAATGATTTAAACACAATGACATGAATACATGTACAGTAGTTGCTAGACTACACTAACCAATAATTAAATTAAAATCCATTTTATGACCATAAAGTTTGAAAATGTCATGTTGATACAATGATGCCTCAAGATACAGTAAAGCTGAAAAGAAAATGAAACATGGCAAAATCATAATGTACAGTATCCATACTGAGGATACCTAATTTACCCGAAAGACACTAACACTAGTGCCTTCAATAATGACAGGAAGCTGGTGGCTTGTCAAAATTAGTTTTTCCAAAACTGGCCCACTCAACATCTAATGAATGTCTAAGAGTTGAGATTTAAGTCTTTTCTTAACTACATACTCAGACCTTGATAAAGCACTCGGGAGTGCCAAAAGACTAATTTTTTTACATACATTTAACAAACAAATGTGTGGGTTTTTAATCTATACTGTACTGTATTAGGTACTGTATTATTAAATTTTATCATTAACCCTGTAATATGCATATTTATATTATCCTTATGTTTATATTTCAAATAAAGTAATTTTCCTGTTCCTTTAAATATAATCTCCATATAAAAATTAAATGCACAAATTACCTTTTAGAGAATCCCTTTATCTTCAGCCATGACTGAACTTCTTCGGGTGAAGATTGCTGACTGATGTAAACATCTGGCGTTTTCACTATATCTAAATGAGGTCTCTGACGACGGAATGATTCCAGCACCAACTTTAATTCTGCATTCATTAAATCTGCTGATGATTTAGCTGGAGATTAAATAAAAATCTATGTTACAATTTGATTTCAAATAGGATTATGTTTCTTGCTGCTACAGTAATCAGGTAACTATTAAAAACACCTAAAGACTGTACTGTATATTCATATCACAATTCTATTAACCCATAAAATGTGGTATATTTACTTCATGAAAGCTTTCTGCACAACTGACAGAAGTCCAATATGTGCAAACATTGTTTTGAAGGGGTAAAGGGGAGACTACGGGGATGTAGCATACTTTCTGCTGTGTGAAGCAATTTTTTATTTTTTCCTCCAGGCCAAACTACCAGCAAATCACACATTGTACAGACTAAAACCTGCCCTCTGTCAATTACTCTGGGCAAAATTTACTATTGTTTAGAAGCATAGGTGGACTGTGCATTACAGCACATTACTGCATTGTGCAGAAGACTACAGTATTCATATGTATTGCATCTGGTGGCATGCAATACACATGAATAAAAACAACTTGGTGAATGCAAGCGTGATGAAAAAGTGATCAACAATTTTCCATATCAGTGTTGTGTAGTTGTGAAGATGACAGTGGTTAGTAATTTGCTAATAGTTTACAAATACAGTATGTTGAATAGAAATTCACATCTACATAATTATTAAAAAAAAAAATGGTATTCTTTCAGTATGCTTACAGAATGAACAGCTTAAATATTAGAATCTTCATAAAATACTAAAACAACAATTTAGAAACTTAATGTTAGTTAATCCTACTGCAATTCTGGTTTAAACTATTGCATTATGATGATTTTTCCATGCCATTCTGAAGTTAAAATTATATAAGAAATGGCTTTATTGTGACATTAAGATGAAACAAGAAATTTATTTTACTATTTATACTTCGTGAATTATTTAGAGGCACAAAATGCAATTTTTAATTAAATTCTTGTAAAAAAATAATGACCACTGACAAAATGCACTACAAATGTTTGATACTACATAATATTAGATTTCACCCATTAGATCACATTTCTACCACTGAATTATAGGCTGTCCTCACTATCCTCAACTTTGCTATACGCTATATAGTTCACTACATAGCGAACTACATAACGTACGACAAATATTTCTTCCCTGTTCGTTCCACCATGCCAATTTATTTATCAATTACAATATTTAAATTGCAGCTACAGTACTGTATGGTTTAGTTTCCAATTATCAGGAACAGTAAGCCTGTTTGGGTTATTATGACCAACGACTACATCCAGAAGTTCTCTTTCTCGTATCAGGAATGCTTTAAGGCCTCGGGGCTAACAACACTGCAAACCAGGCATGACAGGGCAGATCTCATTGAAAATTAAAATACTGAACAAGTTAAAGGTTTTTTCCTTCAGGTGTAACAAACAAGGAGCAACGGTTTCAAGCTCAGCAAACCACAATGACTGAACACACTGAACTCGGCAAACCACTGAACACAGGAGATGCTTTTTCACCCACAGGGTTAACCCATGGAACTGCCTATCCGCCAAAGCCGTAACTGCTAAAATTTTGTTGAGTTTTAAAATTTATCTAGAAAAGATCAAGGCAAATGGAGAGACCTTCGACAAGGCACTGGCTTCCTGTCCTTGTCGAGGCCACTAGAGGTTAGTGGCCCTCAGGTAAATCAGAATGGAGCCCACAACAGTCACATAACTCCCAGGTACATATTTACTACTAGGTGAACTGAGGCACCAGGTGAAAGGAAACGTTTCCAAGCATCTGTCCTACTGTGGGAATCAATCCCAGAATCTTTCAGGTATAATTACTTAAGTGTAGTTTCCTGTGTAGTTACAGGACAAGAGCTATGTTCATGGTGTTCCATCTTCCCAGTACTGTCATGACACTTTGAATCTACTGACTGTTTTGACCGCCGCCACCACCACCTAACTTGTTATGACCCTCTACCACACTGTTTGCAGAAGTGAACTTTATTTTATTTTTGGCAGCTTTTTTTTTTTTTTTTTTTTTTTTTTTTAAGTTTGAACCTATGTCCTTTTGTTCTTTAAGTTATAGTTTTCAAACATTTGTCAATTTCTGTTACTATTCTGTATGTAGTGCTCATATCACCTACACTGACCAGATTTTGGTGAATAAATGGAAATCTAATAAATTCAAATATTTGATATGTTTATATAGAGAAGTTGAATGGCGAGACAAGAGAAGGAAGTGTAATTATCAAATGCTAGGATGGCTATATAGCAATGTTACACAATATTCAAGATCTCCTGGGTGTCATTTAGAAACAGAAGGAGATAGAGTATCAGATTACAGTACTAAGAACTGTGCCTCTCAGGAACTGCCAGACATCCTCGCTCAGAGGGTTGACAGAAATTAATCATTAACAATTATTGAAGCCTTATTGTAAGTTTTTGTAGGAAATTGCTGAAAATATTTAAAAATTACACATATAATTTCACCATATTTTATATATTTTATAATGCTATCAAGAACATAGCATCCCCAGGGACAAATTATGGCAATGAACTAGCAGTACTTTCATCTGAACTGAAATATGACTAATATTAACTCATCCTGGGAGAAAAAAATGCCAATATTGAAATTTGTTAGTTCTAATGACCACAAAGTACTGTGGTCATTAAAACACACTAATGCAATTCAAATAAAAAAAGTGCAACAAATTATTTAGGATAAATGCTATTTTGGGAATGAAACGATAGTTACATTTATGGTATTTTAAAGTCTACTTTTCATACCATTAAAAAATAATCTAAAATGGAGCTAAAAGCTACATCAATATAACTTATGAACAATTACAGCAGGAAAATCTAATTAATAACATAATGAGCATCCCTTATTTAAACTAATTGTACGCACAAGGTGACCCTAACTGGCAATAAATGTGCTACTAGAGAATTATTGGGTATTACTGCTTCAGTATTCCTGCCTTTGATACCCAATACATGTATTATTATTACACTGATAAGGAGAATTATTCTTCTGAACAGTTTCTTTGGCTACACGCACTGCACCATTACAGTACTCTGAACCACTGTAAATGCTACATTTTCTTCATTGTCCTCCTTAGCTTAGTCAAGGCCTTTGAGATGTATATTATTATTATACATATATATAAACTTACATATACATACATACATATAAATAAATAAATTGGCTGTCCCAAAAATAAACGTGATGCTCACTATGAACTAAAAGGAAGCACTTACTGGTACCATACATTTGATCAGCATTTTTGGGGCGAGGCTTACTGGGTACCCGTGATACAGTTTCATCAGGTGCAAAGCCGGGAGGAGGTGGGGGAGGGGGAACTGGGATAATGGTGGACTTGTGGGGGCTTGACTTCTTACGTGCTGATGGGTCATCTTCATCACTCGAGTCCACATTTGGGTAGTCTGTCACAAATGAAAGATGAACTATTGTAATTTATTCTTATATTTTTAATTTATCTTTTTAGGGATTTAGAGAACTAAATATAATTCAAATTTAAATGTTAATAAACAAAAAATATTCACACATTAAAAACAGAAGACGTAAAGAAAAAAAAGAGCAACAAAAAACACAGGTCAAGACTGGAAGGGAACAAATGTTCAGGCAACACAAGCAAAGTTGTGACAATGAAGCATGAAAACTTAACTTAAAGTTGTGAACCCAAATACATTTTTTATAAGAGTTGTTTTACATGTTCAGTGATTTCCTTTGCAGCAAGAATGCTTACACAAGTTGCTCAATGTTCAAGTTAGTGCCAAATATCAAGCATGCATTGGAGGCTAATAATTTATGACAACTTTGTAAGTTCAAAACTTCCTCTGGAAATAAAGTATGTAATTGGATTCATATACTGTAGTACTGTAGTCATTATATGAAATGCAACACACTACTCACCTGGTGTGGGGTTCATGAGGGCCTCCTCAATCGATTCGTATTCAAAAACTGCTGGAGCTTTGTGGTGTTGGAAGGTGTTACGAGATCCTAGTTCCACAATTTTAACTATCTTCATTTAACTAATCATTTTCATTTAGTTACTATTTTAGTAACTTATTAACTAGTTATAAAAAGCCTCTAAGAAACCTAAGTCATTCTCAACATTTATAATTACCTGTACTCAAATTTCAGCACAACTATTCTCATAAAGATGGCAAACAAAACATTGTAGAGAAAAATCTTAAACGATCACTCCAATTTTATTTAGTAGTGAAATGGGAAATAAACTACACAGAATTGTGTAATTGCCTGGTAATTTAAAATATAATTCAATGGATTTGAGACTTTAAAGTTATCAGTTACACTTTGCAGTAACTACATTGACTATTATATATTTTTTCCCTTTAGATAATTTTTACACATGTACAATTGAATTATATTTTAGATAGCTCCTGGTTAGTTACTTCCATCTTAAAAGGTAAGCCTTTTAAAGTGAGATTACATTAACCAGATTTAAGTTTTTTGTCTTATGACTATCTGGAAATAATTTTTCTCCAGAAAACAGTAGTATCAAATTTCCTGCCCATCCTCCTGTTTAGGTAGTACTTATAGTAAAGACGAGGACCATCGTACACGTATTGACTTACAAGGCAATTAGTAAAAATTGGTACTATTGAATTTGGACAAATTGGAAAAGTTTTTGCATTTGTTGCAAAGAAAATCTAAACTAACCATCTTAGGCCTAATAAATGCTATCCGAGGCTTAATCTAGTACAGTACATATATGTGCTATATTAGGCCTATTTTGTTTGGGGGGGGGGGGCTATAAAGTGCATAGTATCAGGTCTAATTTCCTTTTACATCAATTCATGTACAGTGGTCCACAGAGTTACAAAACGTTCTATCTAAACAAAAAGATGTGTTGAAAATTTCAGTACTATGCTGTAAGTATTTTCATTCTATATATAATACTTTAATCTCATACACAATCAATAAAAACATTATTTCCAAGGTTGCTTGCAAGTCTAATTGTAATGCAGCTATGCAGGCGATGAATCACAATAACATGGCTGAAGTATGTTGACCAATCCACACACTAGAAAATGAAGGGACGACGACGTTTCGGTCCGTCCTGGACCATTCTTAAGTCTATTGCAATCGACTTGAGAATGGTACAGGACGGACCGAAACGTCTTCATCCCTTCATTTTCTAGTGTGTGGATTGGTAAACGTAATGCAGCTATCATTTCCAACGTTGATTGCAAGGTTCAACTGTAATCAATTATATCCAAAAGAAAAAACATTCGCTTCATTAAATATTTCTTATCGTAATGCTGAAACTACAACCAATTTAAATATTTTTTGGTTGTGAAAATGAAATTAGCTGTAATTAAGTTACACATACAAGAAAAAATGCTTCAAATCTCGCACCAAATACAGCAAACTGTGTCTAATTCTTGAATGCTTTTAAAAATGTTATAGAAAAATAAATTTTTTCCCCAATGCAAGTTTAAATGAAAAAAAATATAAAATTATTGTATATCCATATACAATATAGTATTTCATTAGATATACGAAATTTAATTTGCAGTAATTAAATCTTAATACTGACATGCAGTACCAGTTCCTTGTACAATACATTGCTGGAATTTAAATTACAATCTTTCAGGATTTAAGGGAGAGCAGAGCTTAAATATGGCAGAAATAAATCTTTTTGCGTAAATATTTTGTCCACAATGATGCCACATGCTACAAGTCTTTAAATTAATAATTTGTATAACAAGATATATTTAAAACTGGCCAATATTTTGATTGCTAAATTGTCTTTAAACATTTATATATTAATTTATTTCTTGTGTAGTATTCAGCATTACCCCTGAAGTGTAAATCTTAAATCACTTATTACACCCAGAATACTATGTATAAATAGTGAATATTTTATAAATACTGTATATAAAAATCTTTATTATATGGATTTATGAGAAGAGTTCAATTCTCAAGATGCTTCTACCCTTTATAAAAAAAAACAAAAAAACTCGACATGAGCGACATTGATCTTGGCAGAACCTCAGATGCTGTAGGCAAAGTGAAAGGAAGGGCCTCAAGCCATCTTGCCCTGGCACAGAGGAGGAGGATGCAAATGTGGCTCTAAAAGAGCTGCCACCTGGACTTCATAAAAGGTGCCATAAATGTGACTCAAAATCTCTAGACATGAAAATCAGTGGACAGACTAGCCGTTCACTTCAAGTCCATCTGGGAGATGCAGAGTCCCATGAAGACTACAAGAAAAATGAGCAAGAAGGGCCAGGAATTGGAGAACCTGCCACAGAGGAGATAGCAGAATGCACTCTGCAAAGGTAGCAAAACAGACTAACACGAGGAGGAGGGAGGAGAGGAGAGGAGGAGGAGCTGTATCAGAATAGGTAATCAAATTCAACCAATTCCAGTCCAAGCAAAAGTTGTCCACTTTAAGAGCCTAGTGATTAGGAAAGGGAGTAATAGACAGCAGATTGCTCCATGCCAAAGCAGAGATATCCATCTGAGGATAGTCAAAAGTCTCAAATTATACTGTTAAAATCAGACAGAAGTGGGAGTGGGAGAGAGAGAAGACCTGTGATAACATTTGGTCAAACTCCCTCTAGGTGGACTGGACCACACTGAGGACTCTACCCTAAAAAGTAAAAACCAAGGCTTATCCTGAGAATCCACCTCTACAGTGAGGCAGTGGACCACTATCAAACAATCCAAGTGAGGCCAGATGACAAAGCTTTACCCAAACTGCAAAAATTCACTGATGATATGCACCAACTGCATGCAAGAAATAGCAACCCTTAAATTACCATGGTATTGTTCCTGCCTTCAGTTCCACCAGAAGAAGACTGGGGAAAACTTGAATACCTTATTACACAAGGTATTCCACAACAAGGCTCTTAACAAAAAGACTACTAAATCAAACCATCTAAGCTTTGCCAGTAGGAACTTCATTTATTATAATACTAACACTTGCCTGTATATATATATACATATAAAAAATAACAGTATGCCCTCGTGTAGCACAAAAGATGTCTGCCAGAAAAGTCTCATGCTTCTCAAATATAGGGTCCCAGTAGTACACGCACCCCCCTTTAATCGGGGGACTGCCACACACACACTTATACCAGTATTTTAGTATATTTTCAGCTTGACTTCCCTCTTAATACAACTCTATCCATTTACTGTATGATGAACAACTATATAAAACATAGGACAACCTTGGTTTTAGTACTGTTCATTTACAATATACAAATTTCAACTATTTTCCACCTCACTTTATATTACCTTTTTATTTTTAAATAGACTAAACAAATTCATGTATTTCCAGTTTCTCTACATTCAAACAATACACTAACTTTAGCCATGTCTTTTAAACAAATTCTGCCCTTACCTTGCATTTACTGTCAACATACAATGTGAAAATCTTAACAGATCAACTGTACACTGTCTAAGCCATACTTTTCTGGATAATCATATATAAAAACTACAATTTCTCCCAAAAATATAAGCTACCAATATGCCACTGTAAAACGAAAGGGAAAAACAAACAGCATTAACGATTCACGTATGTGCTGCAGTAGTACTTACTTACCTACATACGAACTACAATACCATCTCCCTGAAACTGTAAGAGCTATATCCCAGAAAATAAAAATCTGGAAGAATGTTTGAGACTTGCCCAAAGTCTCAAATGAAGACACTGGTGCATTGGTGCAAAGTTTGTTTTGGGCTCTGTTGACACAATCGCAGATTGGGGAATGCTACATGGGGGGAGAAATGTTTTAATAAAAAATATTATATTTTCACAGTGGTTTATTTGTGTTATTTTGATATTACACACTATATGAAAAAGTTCATTTGCCACAACCATTTACTATTTTACTGAAAAATAAGAAATCTTATGTTACAAATGTACACGAGATTGTTTACAAATATTTTTTTGTATGATTCAACATTAACTCTGGTTAATGTTACTATTTTAAATGATTTCAGTAGAGAGGAAGCAGCTGTGTATTTAGTCACATATATAAACTATTTAGTTTCTCGTGACAATTCTTGAATGCTCGTAAAAAAGTGACTAATGAATTATGTCTCGTTCAGTCTCGTCCAAACTTTGTACAGTATTTATTTTTCGCTAGTCAGAAACGTTCAAAACTTAAGCTTATTATTTTTAAAGATGATAGCTAGTCCAAGAACAATAAAAGTCAAATAAGGTCTTTAAGTCACCACATGACCATCTTCCCAATTTAATAAATGGGAGACAGAGGTTACTTATAATAACCATTTGTTCGCTGAAGCCACATACAGCAGCAAATTATTTAATTTGAACACTATGCAAGACTAATAGCTTTTGCTCTAAAATAGATATTTATTAAAAATAAATAATAATGTACGGCACATAAGAGCACCTACATGTGAGTAACTCATTGTGTCACAGTCAACAGAGCCGTCCACTACAATCCTTCACCATGCATGCAAGAACCAACTGTCTTGTCCCGCACAGGTTAACCAGTCCGATGAACGAAGGTAACAACACCCATGTCGTTAACTATTAAATTATCTTTACTTAAAAAAAAATATTTACATTCAAGAACCGAGTCTACTAAATATGTACACACAAGGCAGCATCACATGTACACACAAGGCAGCATCACATGTACACACAAGGCAGCATCACATGTACACACAAGGCAGTATCACAAGTTACTCGTGAATGTAAAAAAAAATGAACAAAACACAGGGTAATTACCACCTTCCTTCACACTTGAGAAAAAAGTACGTTACCTGATCTACAACAGCATTCCACTCACCACTAGATGTAAGGAAGACCATCATTAAAGTAACAAAGCTAGAAATATAGAAGCTTCATATGCACATTATTAAGTAGTCTTGAGAACACATTTCAATGTACTTACTACTTTACAATCAATACATTCTAAATCTTAATAATGCACACACAAATGAATCACCAGCAAATTAAAGTCAATACAAAGTAATTAGCATTCAAAGAATAGTGAAAGAAAAACAAAGGAATAAAGGTCAGCAAGTCAACACATACAACAGTAAACACAAACATTTTGGCCATATTCATTACTGCAAAGTAAATATTTAACAACAGCAGAGGATGCAATTGTGTACAGTACTGTATTTAGAACACGGTATTGAAATCCACTAATGTAAATTTATATTTAAATATCAAAGATAATATCCTATCCATGAACATGACCAAAATGTAGATATGTCGGTCTAGTCAAAAGGCAAAGTTTAACTGACTGAACAACCAGAAGAAAATTATTTTGTCATAAGTCTAAGCAGGGGCAGACAAGTGCTATCTGAGCAATTACGGTCTTTCCTAACTCGGGCACTAAAATTTTATGTCCAAGGTTAAAATCACGAGGCATTAGTCATTGCTTTGTCATTCCGTGAAATTAAATATTAGTCATACTGGTATATGCAAAGATAACAAAACTAGTTTCTGTACATTTATGAAAAACTATGACAAGTGTTAGTGAATATTAAAGTTACTTGGATTACAATTACTACAAAATGATGTACATGATGAAAATGAAAAACTGACAATTATTGAATAATGGACGTAACAATCAACACATATGCCACCAAACACAATCTATACATAATTTGATTGGTTTACTCTACCAATAACTAAATCTTTGATTACAATGGCAAAACTCCTTGTGCAGTCACAAACTAAAATACCTACACAATTTGAAGTCATTACAAGTTTTAATACAAGGATGATGATAAACCAAGTTATGAAACTTGCATAAAAGGGGTCTATACAGCTGGACAAAATGTAATTTAATTTTCCTGTTAAAAATCATTCTATAACTAACTCAAGTATAAGTGAAGGAATTAAGAGTAGAACCAACAATTGCTTGTTAAGACACCATTGTGCCAAATTTCAATCACAAGAAAGCTTTACATACAATAAGGATACTAACACAGTATATATAATATAAAACAATTATGCTTACAAACAGCTCTCTTTACTGATCTAATATATTTGGTAGTAAATCATTAAAAACAACTTTACATCCACAAAGAAGGCAGCTAAAATGCATAGCCTACGTACTGAAGCATGTGTCAATTGGGAGAGTGCACAGTGCAAGAGTTCAACAGAAACACACCCCCACACTGAGAAACCTTCACTAAGTATCTCCATCACTTACGTCATCCTACTGGTTCATATATCCCCTTCACCAGCACTACAATATATTGTTTGAATTGATTTTATATTTTAAACTATAAAAGGTCAATTGAATGTTTGGTAATTACATCGATAAAAGTATTTTACCGTTTCCTACAACTTACATACCTAACCTCTGCTAATATTTACATAATAAATTTTAAATATTAGTTCCAAGAAAGGATATTTTGAACCAGTAGTTATAACGCCAAAGACTGCTGCACTAATGAACTAAAAATATCTGAATTCACCTTTCTTCCCTTGCCGTTCCTTCCAGACTGGTGGAGGTGCATTCCGCCGCACATCAGCACGGTAATCTTCCTTACCATCCTGGAATGCAGATTAATGTGTAATTACAATTTAATGACAAGTTATGCTGTCAATTAATACATCACATAGTATAGAATATTGTAGAGATTTTGGTAATCAACCAATTTACAAAATCAAGTGCAGACTGTACATTTTTGCAAGTTAATAGTTTTACTGTATAATTTGTTTATATACGTATCAAAGACTAAGTATTTTTGAACTGCAACAGGTTCATAGCTTACCTGGTCAGCTGAATATGGAGTAACAATAGTATGTGGAACATGAGCCACTTGACCTCGAGCATTCACTGCCTTCCACCACTTTCGGCTGTCATCCATTACCTGCAAAAACATTTTCAGTTGCACTATCTCTAAAAATATATTGCTTTTTAGCAATATCTGATTAACAAGCCGTATTTATCCTCCAAGATGTCATTGAACTTACCTCTAGATATTCACCACGAACGACCGTCAATTCTTTGTCGTTATTGGCAGTGCGTGGATATGTCACCTGCACAATTTTTGCCCCGCGAGCCTTAAGTTCATTAAGCCACTGTCGCTGATGTTTTTCAAATGTTGGTTGATCCATAGAATCCTGCGATATGTCACTACGGCCAGCTTGTGGGTACTCTGATGGCGGAGTCATGGATCGTGGTCTGAAAAAGGCTTCATTAAATGTTACCCTTCTAAATTTTTCTTAAATATTTGCCATTTCAGTAAGAAATGGAAAGAAAAAATCAGTAAGAAAAGAAAAAATTAAAATATCTGATTTTTTGCAGCTTCTGGTTACTGTTCTCTCCTTTCCTGAAGGAATAGTTTCAGTATGAATATCTTCCATTATTTTCATCAGGGCTAAAGACTAATTCGAGAGAGAATTAAATTGTTGCAAAATTTCATATACTAGTGTAGCTACCTCCAACACGTCCTTTGTGTACAACTGTAAAATACTGTACATGCAATTAGAATTTCTGTGAAGAGCTTTACTGGAATAATTGACAAAGAAGTTTAAACGGTAAACTCTTAAGACAATTTTGCCCAGTCTTGACACAGGAGAAAAACATAGGCATTTAATACTAGACAGGTAGGGAGTAAACAATAGTAATGCGTATTTGTAAAGGTAGGAGGCAGAATAACCAAGATTGTGATTAACGATAAGAGTGTGAAGCACTTTTGGACAAATAATGTATGACAGTGGGTTGATAACCTCCTTTCCTCATATCTGTATACTAAGAATAAGAAGGAAAAGCTAGTTCATTGGGGGAGGTGTCAGTATTGAGGAGCACATCTTTAGTGTGCAAGGAAAGGTATCCTAGGTGGAGACAAAACTCATCAACCCATCTCCACAGCAGTGAGAAATGTAAAAAATATAGGTACACTGTAAATGTAATGTAAACAATGAACAATAGTGTACAAGTTAAACATCAACAACATTAGACATTCACAAACATTATGCAAAAGCTTCAATATTTCTACGTCTAGTCATGCCCCACTTCTTGCAGGTCGATGTTCAATCTCCAATAGTCCAAGTAGTTGGTCACCATTCCTTCCCTCCATCCTATTCCAAATCCTTATCCTCATATCTCTTCCAAGTACTATATAGTTGCACTGGTTTAGTGCTCTCTCCTGATAATTACCTTACCTTGCATTGCATAAATAAACATGCATAGGCATTACCCAATTTTATACTTTCATGGTGCGAGGCAGTATCACCCAAGAGTCCATCATTAATGTTGTACAGTATTATGGAAGATTTACTTTTTACATTCATGCAAAGCCAATAACATGCATAGCATTTTGGGCAGATCCTTAATCTAACATATCAGGTAAGTTGAAAGGGTACATTGTAGCAAGGTTTTTATATGAATAACTACAATATTCTGCCCGAAACGCTGCGCGTGCTAGTGGCTTTACAAGACTGTAATTACCATATTTGTATCCTCACATTCCTTATGTACATTCTTGTATATGCATAAATAAATAAATAAATAAATATAAGTTGACAGAGGTGTTTACACTGATAATGATATGCATCTTGAGTACTAATATTGGGGAAGTGGGTAGTACAAGATACAGTGAGAGTTTGAAGCACAAGGTAGGAAATTATGAGGATGAAATTAGGTACTTTTTGGTTTTAATTTTGAACAGGAGATAGGCTGGACAATTTTTTAATTCATCAGGGAGAGAGTTTCAGAGATTAGAGAATAAAGAGATCCCTTTATTTGCATGGAGTGTTTGCACAGATTTAGTCTGACTGGGGATATCAGAGATTTATTTTTGGTGTGGTGCTGCTCATGGGTTCTATTACACCTATCAAGGAAAAGTTTCAGATCAACATTAGCATTTAGGAACAAGGTTCTGTACATGTAGACAGCACATGAGTGTGTGGAGTATGTTTATCACCTATAGACATTAAAATATATACTAAAATAACACTTCCATTCATTATACAATTCATATTACAGGCAGACCTCAATTTGCACATTTATGGAGAAAACAGGTTAAATGGTACAGGTTTAAAACTTTATACAAATTAGAAAATTAGGGAAATTCGAGGTAACATAATACCCAGAATACAAATTTGTAGAGGGCAATACTGAACAGACGAAGATTACTTTTTAAAGCTGGAAGGAAGCACAACATCAGGTCATAACCTTCCAGCTGTACTGTATAACAAGAACAATTACGAATAAAAAAAGTTTGACAAAATTATAAACAAAAAATATAACCATCCAAATTTTATCAACTTGCCTCTCATCTCTGGGATAGTATCGACCTGGAGTTGGCGATGGCTCCCTCCGATCAGAATCATAGAAATCACTGCCATAATCGTCACCGCGAAGACGACCTTGCCGCATTTCTGCCTGCAAGACAAATTTTACTTAATTTTATATATCTGGTATTAAATGAATGTTATACATTTTAAATGTCGGGGGGGGGAAAAAAAAATACTACAGGTAAATGGAATGAGGTTGTGGGAGGATGTTGGGGAAAATTAGGGAGGCCAATGGTGTGTATGTAAATGGTCAGCTTCAATTTGTCAGGTGGTGGTGTTTAGAACCTAACCCATTCTCTTGAGCAATCACATCACTAAAATGATGTACTAAATTGCTTGAATCTAACCGAGGACCAATGAATAGAAAATGGGACATCAATTTTGCGAGCCACTATGATTTTTTTTTTTTTTTTTTTTTATTTGCTTTAAGAGACTTGGACATCAAAATGCACTGCACTATTTGAGAGGACGAGTTTTAGGGCCAATGATGGGTGGGTGGGAAGAGGTGGCAGGGCATTTCATGGTGGGGTGTTGCAAGAGTTAGTTTAGCTCATTTATTATGCACCCCATACCCATCTCGTGGGCGGTAGTGATGCAAGAGGTGGTTGGGTTGGTAATAAGCAATCCAGCACTATTTTATTATGAAACTGCTACAGGGTAATAATAAAATAAGATAATAATTGTGTACTTTTTAAGTAACAAATGTTTCAAGCTAACACAGTGAGGTCCTTAAAGTAATCATAAATGCGGTGCAAAACTACAAAAGCTTTCCCTTCCCCCTCATAATGAGGAAACAGGGTCTAAGTTTATATCCATCTTTCTTACAGTGGGAATTTAAGTGTTCAAAAACACAATATGATCAATACTAGCTGTATCAATTTAACTTTTTAATCCAAACAGGGAAATTTGCAAGATAATGAAGTATCTACATGACTGCATAATAAGAACTTTCTGAATATCTTCATAAAATAAAATTCTGAAGTAGCTTACTTTAGCACAATCCTTCTCCTTGCAAGTTTGGAATACAAAATAAATAACTTATTAAATATCAACCTGTATTACTACACATGCTAAATCTTTCACACACTATTCAGCCATCCGAATTAAACTATATACTCTCTACGTTCGGTAATTTGAACTGTGTGCCCCTTCCCCCATGAATTCTTCATTCTAGTCAGCCAAATGATTTAGTACTTTCCTACTGGGAATGTCCACAAATGAACAAATTCAAATTTATCACAATAACCCAAACTGCTATTCGAGATGAAAAGTCAAGCACTAATGTGAAGTCACTTGACTTATTCGGAGATTCAGGTTACCGGAATATGATTACCAAGCTTTTACATCAGCATTATCATCCTTATATTGTCATTACACACTTCCAGTGAGGAGAATATGAAGTCCATCTCCACAAATGTAAAAATGTTAAAAGTTACCGTGTGTTATCGATGAACTTTACTAAAAGTTGCTTGCAAACAAAGATACACAAATCATTATTTAACCCTTCCACTGTGAGGCCTGCTCAAGAGTACTATCGGGGTTTGCAGTATTCACATGAACAGGTCCTCGAGTGTCAAGACATGGGCGATGCTGTAGATAATCTTCAAACACTTCAGTTACGAGTTTAATCATCAGGTCTCAATTTTGTGTGTTGAGCTCTAGAGTCAAGTGCACTTTTCAGGACCTACCACAGCAAAACTATGGTGCCTGGAATCTGGTTTGCTTTATTTTCTTAAACCGGCAAAAATTCTCTAATTTTATAAAATCAAATTATGTCAATTTGTGTCAAAGCTGCATACAAGTAGTTCCCAAGTAAGTGCTGCAGCAGAAGGATTAAACAAATTTGTAAACAAAAGTTCACATAATTAATGTGAAATTTCTTGGTTTTAACTATAAAATTCCTCTAGAGCCACACACCGACTGGTTTTAACATACAGAACTATATATTTAACTTAAATTTCAATTAACTCAACTACAGTATAGATACAAAAAAAAATTCAAGCACATTTTAGTGCATTTCTTATCTTGCAAGATGCACATATGCACCACTGAATGCTCAAGTATCTAGGTGGTGATGTTTTCTCATGCTAGGCATTGTTCAACACTGAAGACATGTTTATTGCATATTTTATCGCTTATTTTGTGGCTAAGGTCCATAATATAATTAGATGGCTAAACTCACCTCATTAGATGTGTGTCAAATTGTGACTGTGTTGGATAGACCAGATCTTGTTTAAAAATATCTAGGTATTTTCCAGTTGGAGGCCAACAGCTGAAGCATATTTAGGCAAATTGCCCCAGTCAAATTTACTTGCTTAAATATGGTCTAGTAACTGTATTACACATCAAGCCACACCACATATTTAAACTATTATTTGAGCAAAAAATGATAGACCTGCTTAAACTAAAAACACAAATTCTAATTTGTCTTAGCTTACATAACCAAAATGTTCCTATCAAAAAAATATTCAACACATTCTTTAATATCCATTTGATAATTCAAGTATAGCCTGTATGAATGTAGATACACATGCAGATAGAGAGATTTTATATTATATTATTTTATATATACACACACATACACATATACACATATACATATATACATACATACATACCATATTTAATTTATTTATTTATTTATTTATTTTGATATATCAAAGTATTATTTTAACTTACTTCACGTTGAGCATTCCTTATCTCCTCTGCTCTAGTCCGCTTAGCTTCGGAGGCAACCTCAGACGCCAAAACACTGGAGCGGTCACGTGAATCTTCCAGTAACTCTGGTGCCCACCCATTTGAGAACACTGCAATGTTTAAGAATTACATAATTAATAAAAGAATTCCCTTGAAAACATGTACAAAACACATTTTACCTGTGTTTTTGAAACAAAGCAAAATATGGTATACACAAATTTCCAAAAGCACCTATTTACCTTTTTATTAAAAAAGGCAAGTGTTTGACAAGTATCTCACAAATACCTTTAAAGATATTTATTTGAATGATGATACAAATTGATACCACATTTAAAAATAGGCATTACCCTGGGTATACACACACACATGGGTAATTACAGCAGCAATCAGTAATATGAGAAGAGCCAAAGAGGTACAAACATTGTATTGGGCAACCAAGTCAAAATAATATTTAAAAATTCAATTGTAACACATTCTCCACATTTAAAATTCCAAAGCTCTACTTTATTTGCAGTAAACCTTAGTTCCATGATTTAATTACTTCTCACTCCATTTAAACTGTTCCCCCTTGCATTATTTTCTCTAAACCTTAGCAAGAAAAATACTTACAGAATTATCAACAAGATTTTGATGCAATTGTGGATTAATATTGCAAAACCTACACATTTGCAGTTTGTAAAAAAAAAAAAACTTACAGCATGCTCAACAGTTTCTTGGCTCTAAAAGTATATTCCGTCTTTTCACAATCATCGCATAGCAAAATTACACCACTGTTTTAATACTTAAGACTTTTCTGTAGTTCTAAGTTTGAAAATTTATGCAGTATCTACAATTTTATAGCTCTTGCCTCTTGTGTATCTTAATTTTTAAATTTGCTACTATCACCATTTCATGTATAGCTATAAGAATTTGAACATGTAATTAGAATCATACCTGGCTGGTAAGGAGGAACATTGTATTTCCACATGTTCCGTGGAATGCACCAGGTATCACCAAGGCTGTGCCATAGCTCCGTTTCCCGTGAAGTCAAACAATTTGTCAGCAGGTCCATGGCATCTGCAGTTAGCAGTGGTGATAACACCTAAAACAAAGAAGATTTGTGACTGATGTTATCACTTTTACACAGTGCACCAATTGGTTTTCTCAAAAAATAAGTAATTTTAATTAGTAGAAACTTGACTAAAGGGAAAGCTAACAAACATTTCCATTAGTATAAAAAAAGGGGGGGGGGGGTAGAGAGAGAAGAAGGAAGAGAGAAAAAAAAAAAGCCCTACATGCAGCAGATTCTGGTCCGAATTCATTTGGCAGTATTGCCGATGTCTGTTTAAATGTTTGTCCCACGTGTTATAATCATTTGTGCAGGGTGCATGATCTACAGATTCCTTGAGCTAAGACCAAAATATTCCACTAACTACTGGACTACATAAATTAATTTTAAAAAAATATTCTTGTAGCATAAAGCAACCCTAAGACTTTTACAGTCTATTTACGAGCAGAATCATCAATAAATTTCCCACATATGTTATGTCTCGTACAACAGAACCCCACTTTTACTATGTACAGTCCCCTTAACCCCATTGTATACAACCTAAAACTAAGGCATGTTAAAAAATAATTATAAATGCAACCATAAGTGTTCCAAGGAATGTTATGCATTTTAATTGCAAATTACTACACAAAATTAATTTTGCCAATTTTATTTTCCTGCACTGATGTGTCATTTTCTTTGTGTTATTGTTTAGAATTCTAACTGGGCAAAAATATGAACTTTTCCTAAGTGTCGTCAATTTTTATAGGACAATATGGTAGTCATGATCAACAAGAAAACATTTACATACAAAAGAAAAGTTTTTCTAAGCTTTTAAATAGTGTACTTCAAAATGATTAAAGATATATTTATTGAATACATGTTACAGTAAAATATAACCATGTACATATCATAATTAAAAAAAAATGGCAGACACTGTATAGGCATCATGTGAGAGTACGGGTGTGTTAGGAAGCACAAATGTCACTACTTGCAGTGACATTTGAATTTGCTGCCAACTGCTGGCAGTATTTACCAGGTTCAGGGGCCTATTGTGTAGGTCAGTTGACATGATCGGACATTACATGACTTGAGGGAAAAGTTTTTCTTGGCACTTGGACTAAGGTCACTCATTGTCTTGGTCTACTTCTCTTGTGTATTACTGTACATACTGCCAAATATTCACAAGGTTTTACATGCTTATCTAACATTACTGTGATATTATTCATTCCAACCCAGACTAGTTAATTCATACTTTTCAATTGCTATCTTCTATTTATTACTGGGATTTTACCATTATTCCATTATTATTGTTGACCTTGTCAATTTGGTAATACAGTAACTACAGCATTTAGTTTTGACTACACATTACAGTATTTTATTAGCCAACAGTTCTTCATTTAACCTTAAATTCCCTAGTACACCATCTCGCCACTTCCAATAAAGATGGCATCTATTTGCCAATGCAGTATGTGCATTTGTACAAATTTATTCAAATTACTCCTTTCCTTTGATTTTGCAGAGTTGACAAAATTATTATTGTTTTTTTCCTCAAGTTCCAGCACAGGAACTAGCAAGTTATTAAACACAAAAACAGTAAGATCTCATACTGAGCACTTGTAAACAACTGAAGTTTAAAAATGCAGACTGGATATTTCCAAACCCACCAAGTTTCAATACATAATACATTATCAAATTCTTTCCTATGATAAACAGTGCTTCAAAAGTAAATATAGTACAGTCATTGACTACTTACATATTTGAATGTCACCTTTTATAACATAACTCCCCTGATTGGCAAAACTTTAGGTCAAATATAAAACTAATATTTTTCAAAATATGGTTCGAAAAATTTGAAGGTGGTTAGGTGTACCTCACTACACAAGAGAACACGTTAACTGCTTTAGCCACCTAGTGACAAATAGTAAGAGAAGATCACACACGTGTCTCAATAATAGCCAGCCAAATGAAGATATGCATTTTGCTGACCAGTTTACAGAAAACAAGATCTAAATAAGCCATCCTTATTATTGACAGTCAAGAAATGCTATGAGCAAGAAAACACTAGTGATCAGTGTATTATACTGCTGGTGGCTTAGGCATAATAAAACTGCCGTGATATTGGATACACTGTAGCAATAGGATAAGCAGTCTGCCAAAGCATGGGTTAGAAGGGCAAGGGAAAGGGAGGGAGGGAATGATCAGGGAATAAGCGCCAAGCCATTACGACTATATAAGGATATATACAAGGGAAGATCAAGGGAAGGGATATACTTGTACTGTAAAATTAAAAAAAAAAAAATTAATTCATATGGATAATCAACACAGTAATAGTTTTTCTCCAGTTTTCCTTAAGGCTTGGCTCCTTATTGTCACCTGTAGACTTACAATTTAAAATGTTGAATAATATGACTGATACTCCTGCATGCAAGTTTCTTCCAAATTTCTTGCACTTTCTTCAGGAATCTGTACATCGCTGGATTCACAGTTGAGAGTCGGGACCAAATTATCAAAGCTCAACTCCCTCAAGAACAACTAGGCAAGTACAGTTTTCCATTGACAATACTGTACTAACAATCACAACTTTCTTCCCAAGGCAAGTATTGTCCGTCACTCCCACACTGCAAGTGTTTGAGTAATGCATAATGTGTACTTGTTTACTCCTGGCAAATTTAATAATTCTATCAATAGTGAGCAAGCAATACAAATACCCACACACATTTTTGCAACTCAAAATGCTTGAAAACTGAACTACATAACACTAGAACTGCTACTCTTTGAAAACTACAACTTTTCAAATTTCATCCTACTAGAGAATTACATCAATAAAATTTCACCAGTCATCTTGACAATTGATGTACTTGTAATTCAACCAGTATATCATACACCATTTCATATTTCAAATGTTATATCATCCTTCACCCTCAAATTCTTATCCATTCCCATTGTAATGTCACTTCATATGAAATACCTCCATTATATTATCAGCTAATGAGTAATACTGTTACACTACAGTAATCACACTCCATTACTGTACTACAGTATTCAGTCATAATGGCTTGTACTACTTTTTTGTTTTATCTAAATTTCAAGGGTATTCAACAACCTTTCTTCATAATGGCAAAATTCAGTACATACAGGGTAAAGTACTTTTATTTTAATTCTTTTGTAGATAACTACATTATTTTAAATTACATGACTAAAATTAATTATATCTATTTCAAACCCATAACTACTTTATTACTAGAAACTTTAAATAATATCTACACTGTAGTTAGCATTTGCAACAATAGCAGTATTAATTAGACAATAAAAATGTTATTTCTCACCTTACTTGGTAGGTTTGAACCATAATTAGAATCCCGAGAGGCATCCACAATGATTGCCAAAGGTGTGAAGAGAAAGTGTACTAATTCTGGAGCATTTGGGTCGTGGATATGAGCCTTCAGCTTTGCCTAGGAAGAGGAGCAAATTAAGTCTAAATTAGATGAAAATATTTTAAATAAGATAAACAATAATTGAAATTGAATAACGTAGAATGTTTCCATTAATTAATTTTCTTAAATTTTTTACTGAGAACATCATGTACAAGAACAATAGCAGACATGTTTTATCACCATTGCACTTTAGGCTATTACCTGAATTTACCAGAGGGCCACTAACATACTAGTGGCCTCAACAAGAACAGGAAACCAGCACCTTGTTAAAGCCTCCCCCCCCTTATTTACTGATAAGTGAACAGAGGTACAGTATTTGGCGATAGAAAATGTGTTCAACTATTTCTGTCCTGCCTGGGACTTTAACCTGGGATTTCTGACAGTTGAGAATGAACCCAACTATACTACGAAGACCTTTACACAAAAATGAAGTACATACAGTACAGTACTGTAATACTGAACCATATTAAATATACTGTAGTTTTATAAATCTGAACTGCAAGAACACCTACCAAGAGGTTAAAGGAAAGCTTGAACTTCTGGAAGATATCTACAAATTCCCGTTCTGGAGGTGGCTTGGCACGCATTGACAACAACCCATCACCAATGTCTTTCTTCTTTGATTTGCGAGACCTACAAAAACATAGGATATTACAGTAAAATCAAAATGGCAATCCATATCCTGTATACAACACGTAATAATAATGCATACAAATGTTAAATAAATATTATCGATTATTCCTAATTAATGAATAACACACATGCAACAGTAATACAAGTGTATATTTATATTATATATACAGTATATATATATTATATATATACTCTTGTATTAAACTAATAATTACTCTATTTTCTAAGAATTACTCAATATACAGGACTAATAATTACTTGCATTCACTCCGAGTAGGCCCAAACTACAGTGGTACCTCGGAATACGAGTGTCCCTGTATACGAGTTTTTCAGAATACGAGCAGGATTTCCTCGGAAAATGTGTCTCGGAAGGCGAGGGTTACCTCTGAACGCGAGTTTGTAGATACGTGTACAGGCTGACTAGCACGTGGTGGCACGGCGATCGCGCCTCAGTTTACCAATGTCTCGTGCCCAGTGACTATCCCACCTGAATTCTTCACAAGGATTTACAGTTTGTCGTTTTTTTGGCCTTTTGAGCATAAAAGTTGTCATTATATATCTCGCCATAGGTCTCAAGAAAGCCATTGGTAAGGTTCAACCTAAGAAAATAGCTGTGAGTAGAGGCAGTAGAGGATGTCCCTTCTTGATTAAGAAAATGTGTGAAGTATGGGAGGAACTGCAAAGTTTTGTTGAAAAAACTCACCCAGATAAAGCTGTAGCAGGCCGTTGCATTGACCTTTTAAATGATAATGTGATGTCTTACTACAGACAAGTGTTAAAATGTAGGGAAAAAGTGTCTTTAGATAAATTCTTAGTAAGACAAGCAAGTCCTACTGGTATGCAGGCAAAATGTGCCAGAGTGTGCATATCAGAGAAGTCTTCACTACCTGATGTGATAATGAAAGGGGACTCCCCTTCCAAACAGTAACTCCTCCTCTCCTCCCCCCCCCCCCTCCTCACCATCTTCCATACGCCTACAGCATTCAACAGCAAGGTAAGTAATAACTTGAACACAGTTTTGTAGGTTTATTTAGATGAATTAGGTATAAAAATTTAGTTTGAAGTGGGGTTTGTGGGGTAGTCAGGAACGGATTAATTCATTTTCCATTATTTCTTATGGGGAAATTAGCTTCGGAATACGAGTTTTCGGAATACGAGCCGTCTCCAGGAACGGATTAAACTCTTAAACCGAGGTACCCCTGTACAAGACACTGATATTACGAAACTAATACATCCATCAAACTGCAAACTCCTTGCATTCAAACAATTAGGTCAAATATTTATAGTATACAGCTCCATAAAGCAATACAGTATTAATAAATCAAAGCAAAGCAATCTTTCTGGGCTAGATATCAAGAGCTTTGTTAAATGACTGCTAGCTGAATGCTTGTCATACAGTATGAATGACTTGACGTTCTTAAAATAAAGATCGTAACAATTTTTATTAAAGATTTTTACAGGATTTATTTTCCCAAGAACATTACTCACTAATTTGCCAAGTTACTGTTATGCAATCTAGTAAAAAAAAATACATATATACTGTATATAGAAAAAATTTCAGCATACAGTACCTGCGGCGACGTTCAAGTTCCTTCGTTGCAGCTGCAGTGTGCTGGAGGCGGCCAATGAATCGTTCGATGTCATCAAAACAGGAATTAAGGATGGCCACATCTCTCTCGTACTTCTCACTACTGGTGGACGAGATATCGTCATTGTGGCTGACGCTAGACCTCTCTGACCGTGGACCCCGTGCCTCACCACGTACCTCGCTGTCAGCTGAAACGCAAAGTTCAATCCATTACACAAAATCATAGGAAAATAACATAAGAAATAATGTTAACTCCAGAAGGCCAGTTGGATCATACAAGGCAGCTACTATTTATACACAGTATATCCAAAGTCATTCTTATACATGCCTAACATATACCTGAAACAATCAACAAACATAAAATAATATGTATGTTCCCAGTAATTTGCTACACAAATCAGACTACCTATTTCCACGTTGGTAATTATCCAAGTCTTTACCGAATCTAAATTTATCGAATTAATATCCATAGCTTCATATCCAGTACATCATCCTTTCACATTGGTATCTAAAATTATCAAATTACTCTTACAATACACAATGGCATTATCGCTTTTATTTTTTTTTTTTTTAATTACCAAATATACCATACAATGAAATTGAGATATTCCAAGATGAAAATTAATAATGTGAAAATAAGGACAGAAATTGGTTGTATATTACCTAAAAATGTTTAAATCTATCCTCCAAAAATTATAGTACCTATAGCAACTGGAAATTACAACTGAAAATATGGACTGTGCACTTTAAGATAGCACAAGTTTTGTACTATATATTTTGTAGAGGGCCCACAAAAAGGAAATGCTCAACCTATTCTATTCCATGCCTAGTTTTGTATACATACAGTAAATGAAATTAAGTTTAACATTGCATATACGAGATCTTTGTCAGGTTACATTCGACTGATGGTTAGGTTTCATCAGTTTCCATTATGCATTTTAGTACAAAGTATTAATACAAAACTGACTTTTGAGGGAAGGGGAAGGAAATGGTACATATTTTGTACATTCCATCCAGTCACACTATAGGTGCAGCAATACTAAAGTTGGCAAAGTGTGTAAAAGTTTGTTAGTGTGCAATCCCACTAATGTAATAAAAACCAGTGCTGTAATTTTAAAGCACAGTATAAAAACAAAGTAGCAAAAATGGGTAAATCTGCTCCAAACTTTTGGCAATACAAACTTCTTTTGGTGAAAGTTTTTTTTTTTTTTTCCACACAAATGGCCTATATTATGTTGTGTAAATGTATAATATCTAAGCAACTTTTTGAAATGGCAATATACAAGATTGCCACAAATGGTGAAGATATTTGCTGTGCAAGTTACACCCGAAAGAACACCAACCTATCTTCAAACCTAAACCTTACCAACTAAAGACAGCAGCAGGTGATGGCAATCAAGCTCACCTCAATGAAACATACATGCACTTAATAAAGCTAAAATTAAGCCTATATGCAACACATCATTCGCGGAACAAATTCTCAGTACAGTACTCTATATACATGTGTATATTTACGAGCCCATTAAGAGTTATAGATAAAGATCAGATAAAGTTATTAGACCGAGAGACCAATCGAATAGTGATCTAAAGGTTTGTAATTCTCTTTAATTATATTATGGTTCCATTAATAGTCTACTTACCTGGTAAATGGGGAAATGAACCTGTCTTAAACAGAGAATATTCTCAATATATACCGTAACTGTATTATAGTATAAATCCAGGGTTTAAATTATTAAAAGTATATGGTAAACTCATTTTCACAGTGAAGTGTATGTTTTCTTTAATCTCAAATTTGTGGGGAATACTCAAACAGGTTTTGAATTTCATATTTCACATAATTAGTTAAAACCAAACAAAACTTAACAATCTTAACCTAACCATGCATAGGGAGTGCATAATAGCACTAAATACGTAGTGGTTTTGAAGTAATTACGGAAAGGGTACCTTAACCCTCAAGACGGGTTGATATTTAGACCCGCAAGAATGCAGCACTGTGCATTCAACCGGGAACCCCATACTATCGATATACACATTAAACTGCGTCACTAATATATTAAGAGTGTAACTTGCTTTGCTAAATAAATTTTTGGGTTCAGTCCTATCCAATATGTGCGCCCTCTGCAACCTTTACTTCTAACTCTCCTAGGATGAGTATGAGGTATATAACAGTAAATGAAGTTCGTTTAGTGGAAAGGGTTTCAGAGGCACATATTGGGTTCAGGAAATGAACCCCAGAATTCACTTAGCTAAGTTATAATAAATGAACAAATGCAAGCATTGCGTTAAGTTGAACTAGTCCTGGTAAGATCAATGGCTAACAAATGGCAATGGTTAACTAGTCTTACCGTATCAAAAATAATTGTTCAAAACTGTATTCCATAGACCACACAACCAGACGAGATTACTATTGTAAGGCCAATATTACACACTAATTCCGATAGGCGGCCTCAGAGATAGTCTTCCCGTGACCAGGTCGTCTTGATAAGGTATATAAGACCGTACTCGGTCATCCATTTCAATAAATCAAATATGTCGGGGAGAGGGGAGGGGGGGAAATGACACTTCTAAGTTACACCGGACAGGTTTAATACCAGTTCTTATACAGTTCAAAACCCCACATTTTAACCTTTTTAAACTGTGCAAGCGAAAGCCAAACGCATCCACTAAGCATGTAAAATACCGCATTTCACTCGTATATTCGTGGTGCAACGCGTTCTCAAAGAAATTTAAGAAATGGAGATATTAGCCAGGCGGTCACAACTAAATACCACCATTATTATTAACTCTTGATCTTATCTTGTGATCAATTTGTTCAGTTATTAATTTACACACATTTTCCGACTCAACCTTTAACTGTTGTGCAAGAGCCTGGGAATTTATGGTATCCAACTTTATAAAAACTAGATTAAAAAAAAAAAAAGTTCACCCTTAAACCTAAATACTTTTATCAGATTAAACTCACAAAACACACGACAGCCATGAGTATATATAGTTCCCCTCAACGCAAATACAAATACATAAATTATTATTATTAATAATAAAATTATATATATATATATATATATATATATATATATATATATATATATATATATATATATATATATATATATATATATTTAAGAATAATGTTTTAACAAATCAACCAATATTAACCAATAAGCTGTGCTCATCTGCGCACTGTAACTTTGTGCTACAACCATCTTCCCCAGAAACTTTTACAAATGTTCCATACTTCCTTCCCTCTTTGGAGGTCTCGGTAGTGTTCCGTCTCATTGATTTTGTTGTCATTGGCCAACTATTTTCTTATAGTTATTTCAGTCCTCCTCGACTCTCTACCTTGGCTTCTCTGATTATACTTGCCTTTATTAAATGCAACAGCCTTGCCTTGATTTTCACATCACATTACTCAAATCTTATACGTCATCTATGAAAGGTGACACTTACCATGATAAGTGCTAAGTGTCTTCCTGTGATAAGTGTCCTAATTTCTGGTAAAATAAATATATAAGCACCCACCAATTCAACCATTTTTCCATTGCCTCTAAATACATTTCCCAAGTAAATTTCTGGCAATGAAGGCGTAGCTCTACTCAAAACCAAGTGCACTGTGGGCTACGTAACTAATACTAATTCTAAACCCATGGGGGACCACTTATAAGGGTACGTTGCACCTGTGTGGAGGTCCTTACCTCTGGTCATCTCAGCCCTCATCATCCTCTGGTAGGCCTGGCGGGCTCGCTCCACCGCCCGAGCACTCTCCACAGTGGTGGTGAAGCCCGTCAACACCATCTTCACAATACACGCCCACTCACTACTACACCATACACGGTGCCTGCACTACTGGCAGGTTACCTCCTGTGCCCGACACCACAAGGGCCTCCTCTTTCAACGATTCATCAAGTCTCAAATAATTCACTTCAATTAAGTCCAGTGTTAAGGAATTTCACGAGAAGCTTAATTTTGAATCATGTTTTGTCGGTATTCTGAAATTATTCGTCTGGTAAATAGGAAACAAAAGTAATACAAATGTTCAGGACTGAACTTCCAAGCACAGATGACCAGAGAAATATTCATCTCTGACATCACTGCGGGAGCGGCAAGAGGTGTAGTTATTAAAGTCTTTACCTCTGAAAAGCTCTAAACGAGTCAGTAGGTTAAAAAAAATTCCCTATGACTAGTAACAAATGACACCATCTAATGCAGGAAACTGCTAAATAGAGGGAGAGAGGGGTAACCGCATTGTGCTAATTTAATGCTAACAGTATGGGTTGGTTGCCTTCCAGACCAATGCTAAATACAAACGAACTACCCTACTTAGAACTTTCATTTAACCTCTCTAAACATCCCTGAAGGACAACGAATAACCTCTACACTGAAAATTACAGTGCAAGGTCACTTTTTTTCTTTTATATACAAGAGTTTTTACATTCATGTAAAATGTCGCGTGCGTGTGTGTGTTTATTTTGGTTAAAAAGACGGGGTCCAAGAGCTAATAGCTCGATTCTGCAGGCACAAATAGTAAATACACAAAAAGCCCCGCCTAAACCGGAGCTCCACACACAGATTAACTAAACACACCGGATTCTTCAGTCGAGTATTACAACACTGATGTTACCTCATTAGCATTGAGAACTGCGGGTGATTGCCAGAAGCATTACGTCGCCATTAACGGCACTGCTGTTGTGGGGATACTCGTCCTCTCCATTGTACAGACGTTAGTGATGTCATACACTGAACGTAGCTGTTAGACTGAACGCAATATAGTGATGGTTGCGGCGCTTGGGGGGCTCGAACCGTTCGCACGCAATGATCGTCTAAGTTGTAACCCTAACCGAACATGCATTCTACAATTTTAACACCGAGTAATAATGTTTTCCTCGAACAAATTTATATTAATGAACATGAATCTGTGTACAGTTAGGCCTAGATAGGTTAGGTGGTTTCATTCTTTGGGAATTATTAGCAATGCGTGGTCAATCCGTCCAGTACTACAAATCATCAACAGAACATAAACACCTAAGGTTCCAGTGCCTAAATATGCTAATATATAATAATATTGATTTATATTTGAGAAAAGTTCCGTTTTGAATGAACAGAATGTTAAAATTGAGGAATGCGTCTTTGGGGTCGACCGCTGGATAGAATGGACGTCTGAAGACGCATTAATTTATTAATTTATTGCATGAATGTTAGAAAATTAAGCTGCGAGGCTTCAGGGTAAGGTGGGGTGAGGTGAGGTGTACCTGGGTTTTGGGTGCACTGGTCCTTTGGGGGTTGTGGACCACAGAAATTAAATATTTCGGTTAACCACCACCACCTACGTACGGAAAGGTGGGGGAGAGCCTTATAAAGACTTTGTAGAGGTGGCAGACCAAGTTACAGCCCCGCTCCTGTGCCAGGTAAATCCACAACGGGCTCACCATAGCCCGTGCTACTTGGAACTTTTTGTTCCAAATAGCGAATCTTAAAACAACAACAACAGGCGACAGACATGCAGGGAGGGGGGAAGGGGGTGCCGCAGCAATAGACTGGCGGCCACGTTCTTCGGAGCAGAAAATTTAGCTTTGACCTGTGAATGACTTTTGCTCTACTTTCTCCAAACATAATCCCCCCAGGATCATTGGCCGTATGGTTCGCTTAGGTGGGGTGTTATTTGTGGGGGATCTAAAGCCTTCTGCAGTTTCCTCGATTCTTGTGTGCTCGCTTGAAACCTGCAGCCGTCCTCACACAACCCTCAGTAAATGCTTCATCCACTTACTGCAAATAATAATAATTGCCAACATGACTTGAGCGCTTAACCTAAGTTGAGTTTAACTATTAAACACATTATGTAACATTACACTATATCTGATATACAAATTTCGAGTACGCAGTACGTTATAATTTGTATGAGAGTCTGGGTTCAGCCGCCGCCTGAACGAGCCTACAACTTGTCCAGGTTATGCTCCTGATTAGGTACCATCATGAAACTACCAATTCTCCTGAATGGTACATCGCATTTCAACCTATAATTTCCCTAAGCAAAAAAATTCACGATATCCCGTTTTCTGTTCGTGTGTCATCGGGTAGGTTAGGATCGGAAAATTCAGCACAACTGTTTAGCGAGGCTGGGAACGCTCGGGAGTGCGGGCTGCCCCCGCCCCCCCCCCCAAAAATAATGCAGATCCTAGTTTTATTATTTTTTTTTCAGGGTCGTCTGGAATTGTGTTAAGGTCTGATACACAAACCCATTAAACCTTTCAACTTCAGTAATTTACTGTTGAGTTATATTAAAGTGACTACTATAATTCACTTTCATATATTGAAACTACTTGTGTACTGTTACTACAGATACCATAATGTAGTAGTAGTCTGTCATTAAGCATCACCTCCATATTGTATACCATTTGTCATATTTGTGTAACGTCTTGCGTATGTTAGCTTGCTTCTCAT
Source organism: Procambarus clarkii (assembly GCF_040958095.1). Lineage (NCBI taxonomy): Eukaryota > Metazoa > Arthropoda > Malacostraca > Decapoda > Cambaridae > Procambarus > Procambarus clarkii. The sequence goes on from NC_091196.1 coordinate 22,322,372, forward strand.
TTAACATCAAGTGTTTACACCTTTATACCTGTAAATAGTTCGTATCCGACTTATTCTAAGTTTACCCGAAAGAGCGTAGTAGCGGCTTCATTTGATGTGGAACCCCACGATTCAGAGGTCACGACCTCTCCGCAGGGTGCAGTCGCACCTCCACAGATCTCCAGTATCAGCTATTGATACTGGTAATGGCTCCAAAGGGCCACCACTTATGGGCTATTCATGCCCGTGCCACCTTTTGGGTGGCTTAATCTACATCAATCATCAATCAATGTGGAACCCTTGTGCCTACAACTATATCTGTCTCGTGTTTGTAGGCGCATTCTGTTGAATACAGTATTTACAGTAATAACTAATTAATTAATAACAACCAGAAACAAAGCTTGACGGAAGGTCCATGAGAGCGCGTATGACCTGTGACCTTTGATCCCCCTCCCCCCCTCCAATACTCCGCCACTCACAATAAACATCTTGACATTTATAGACCAGTTTCAAACTTCCGCTTGAGAGCAAAACTATCTTGGTATCCAACCTCACCTCTCCGTTATAATGGCGTCGAAAAAATTCATTCGCGTCAAAAGCTCTAGGAAAAACTACACAAATGGTACCTGGTTGATACCTGGTTGGTTGATACCTGGTTGATGGGGTTCTGGGAGTTCTTCTACTCCCCAAGCCCGGCCCGAGGCCAGGCTCGACTTGTGAGAGTTTGGTCCACCAGGCTGTTGCTTGGAGCGGCCCGCAGGGCCACGTACCCACCACAGCCCGGCTGATCCGGAACTTCTCTTAGAAAACCGTCCAGTTTTCTCTTGAAGATGTCCACGGTTGTTCCGGCAATATTTCTTATGCTTGCTGGGAGGACGTTGAACAACCGCGGACCCCTGATGTTTATACAGTGCTCTCTGATTGTGCCTATGACACCTCTGCTCTTCACAGGTTCAATCTTGCATTTTCTTCCATATCGTTCACTCCAGTACGTTGTTATTTTACTGTGTAGATTTGGGACCTGACCCTCCAGTATTTTCCAGGTGTATATTATTTGGTATCTCTCTCGTCTCCTTTCTAGAGAGTACATTTGGAGAGCTTTGAGACGATCCCAATAATTTAGGTGTTTTATCTCGTCTATGCGTGCCGTATATGTTCTCTGTATTCCCTCTATTTCAGCAATCTCTCCTGCTCTGAAGGGGGAAGTGAGTACTGAGCAGTACTCGAGACGGGACAGCACAAGTGACTTGAAGAGTACAACCATTGTGATGGGATCCCTGGATTTGAAAGTTCTCGTAATCCATCCGATCATTTTTCTGGCTGACGCGATATTTGCTTGGTTATGCTCCCTAAACGTTAGATCGTCGGACATCATTATTCCCAAATCCTTGACATGCTGTTTTCCTACTATGGGAAGATTCGATTGTGTTTTGTACCCTGTATTATGTTTCAGATCCTCATTTTTGCCGTACCTGAGTACCTGAAATTTATCACTGTTAAACATCATGTTATTTTCTGCTGCCCAATCAAAAACTTTGTTGACATCTGCTTGTAGTTTTTCAATGTCTTCAGCAGAGGTAATTTTCATGCTGATTTTTGTGTCATCTGCCAAGGACGACACGAAGCTGTGGCGTGTATTTTTGTCTATATCAGATATGAGAATAAGGAACAGTAGCGGTGCAAGGACTGTACCTTGAGGTACAGAGCTTTTAACATCGCTTGGACTCGATTTTATCGAGTACACATTTACAAGGGATGTAACACATCCCTTGGTACACATTTGAAAGGGATAACTAGTATATTTGATAAGTTACTAGGACGCTATGGAATGCACAGATAAAGAAGCCTGGGTAGCGGAGTGGGGCAGACAGGGACGAATATTGTCAGCGGTGCAAGTATTACTGGCCTGTCAGAGGAGTCCACACCTGGTCATGTGTGCTACGGAAGTCTGACATATTGAGCTTAACTCTTCCTCTTCCTCCTCCTCTTCCTCCTCCTCTTCCTCCTCCTCTTCCTCCTCCTCCTCCTCTTCCCGATGTTATCTTTCGCGTTAACTCGCTAAATTTGAGAACATTCAACGCACAGGATGCTCTCAGAAGGCAAATTATTCGGAAATTACTCAATTTTAGCGTTATTTTTTAGTTCTATTTCTGTGAAAATACGTCGATGTTCTTGGCACCAATATTAAAATGGCGTGACACACCTGCAAACGCCATCAATTTTCCAAACGTAAACTGGTTATCGGTGTGTGAAGTTAGAGAGATGGAGGTGTGGTAGAGTGAAGATGGTGGTAGCTGGTGAGGGAGGTGCTACCCTCTCACACTTGGTACACTACCACCCGCCAGTGTACTGTGTACCATACAAATATTCATACATATGAATATTTCATATGTAAATCAAACGGGTCATACAAATATTCACCAACACTCACGGCGTTAATGGAACTTATTTAATTAATAGTGGACGTGAGCAAATTAATTACGGAAGCAGGCAATCGAAGCCGAAGCTAAACTAAAAAACTTCCAATTCTAATCCTCGGCTTCCGCTTACACCAAGTGACAAAGAAGTCCTACACACAGTGAGAACAGTCGCATACAGCCCAAGAGCTGAAGCGCGATACCTAAAAACCTTGTAAATAACCGCTCCCTCTAGATAAAGTACCGTAGACATTTAGCAGAGTACACCATAAAACCAATTCTCCAACACCGCCCACATACCGTTGGTGCACACTGTCAGGAAGTAGTGTTGATCCTCATCTCCCACAGTCACACCACCCACCCAGTCAAGTTCAGACGACACACATTCCTAGAGCTGCCGCTGCCGCTGCTGCTGCTGCCGCTGCCGCTGCTGCTGCTGCCGCTTTAGATTCAGCTACTGGGATAAGTTTCAAGCAGCACGGGCTATATTCACCTAGTTGTGTTTTGCGGGGGTTGAGCTTTGCTCTTTCGGCCCGCCTCTCGACTATCAATCACCTGTTCACTAGCTATTTTTTTTCCACACCACACACACACACCAGGAAGCAGCCTGTGACAGCTGACTAACTCCCAGGTACCTATTTACTGCTAGGTAACAGGGGCATTCAGGGTGAAAGAAACTTTGCCCATTTGTTTCTGCCTGGTGCGGGACTCTAACCCGCGCCACAGAATTACGAGTCCTGCACGCTATCCACCAGGCTACCAGGCCCCTGCTATGGTGAGCCCGTCGTACTCACCTGGCACAGATGTGCCGGTGGGCTCTACAGATGTGCTCGAGAGTTCTACAACAATATATTTATAGTTTTAGGAAAATATGTCAAGTGGCAGACCTGAGGTAACGGAAACTTAACCTTTACATATACAAATGCAATATTTATATGCGCCATCAGTTCCCTTTCCCAAACACCTACAGACATAGTGGGTACACACACACACACACACACACACACACACACACACACACACACACACACACACACACACACACACAGTAAGTGCTCTCTCCTCCCACACCTCCACATACACACTCGCTTTACAAATTGTGGCATTATGGTTTTCGGTCCAGGAGCAATTAACGGTGGTGGTCACGAGTGAAACTTCTCCAGTGATCTTGTCCCCTTCACTTTCCCATCCCACTCCCCCTCCCCCTAGCTCCCCCCCCCACTCTCCCTCCCCCTAGCTCTCCCCATCCCCCTCGATCCCCCCCCCCGACAATGTTCAGCGCACATCAAGATCATTACCACCGTCCCTCAATTAGGGACGGTTAATATCGAAATATCACGAGACAAAACATCTATACTCGTCCCTATTAAAAGGCGACCACCAACGTTCTGACGAAAGGTTTATATCCCCCCCCCCACCAATCAACACAGACGGTATTGTCAAAAGTCAAAAGAAACCTTCAAAGTTCCTCATTAAAACGCACTAAGTTATGAGGTTCAAATGGGAGCCGTAACGGCCATTTCTCTCCTGGAATTAACACCACCAGCTAACTTTACTCAGGACTAATTCTTTAGAATATTGAAAGCCTTGTAACTATGTTAATTAAGCATTTTATTTTCTTTGGCAACAAAAATTTAAATTTACGTTCTTAACCTGTTTCACATTTTTTTAAATAAAACTATTAAAGTTATATAAAAAGTCAATTACTACTCGTGTGTTTCAAAAGTACTCCTGGTGGATTAAGCAAGAGGGTTCTACGAAGAGTTGTTGCCAGGTTTCCTTCCGGTACACTTCAGGACCAGGTTTCATCAATCACTTACACAACCACTTACGAAACATGTACTTCTTTCCGTAATCGTGGCGGCTTTGTTTACATCTATTAAACAGTTTATGAGTTTCGAAACGTCACAACACGTGGTGGTGTTAGTTATTATTATATATCTTAGTGCTTCGGAGCTCAATGTTTAAAACTATGGAGAGAGTCGCTATATTTCAGGGAAGATGTACAGGTTTCTAAGAGGTTACGCAAATGGTAGATGAATCTTACCCCTGAGCCTCTGGAGAGAACCACTGGTCAAGTTACATACGCAATTTCTTTTAATTTACCACCGTAAAACATGCAACCTGTACACACAGAGATCACACTAACGTGATGCATCCCAGACGCAGGTTCGAATCCTCATCATGGCCGTTGTGGATTTGTTCATGCAACCTGTGTCTTAGACGAACGAACCCGACTAACCCACCTAACCCTATCGAAGTCGATGCCTTGAAAACTTGCATTACGGCGCTTAACTTTACTAACACGTCGTATTTGTTACGGTTTGATCAACTGCGTAAAATATGCGACGTATTATGCGAGGCGGAGGAGGATATGTTGAGGCGAGTGTGCACCTTCCATCCGGCTGCGCGCGAGCACACACATTGGTCTTCCATCTTCCCGAACTGGAAGCCAGTTAGGGGCCCCCGCCAGGCCAGCGACTGGCTTTCCTTATTATGCTACCCATAACAATTGCCACCCCCTCCCCCCCCCCCCGTGTACCTAGTTACTGCTAGGCGAACACAGGAATTGGATGACAAATCTTGACTGAAGAACATTAAGCCACCCAAGAGGTGGCACGGACATGAATAGCCCGTAACTTAAGTGTTTCCGTCCAGCACGGGAATATAATCTGGGACTTTCCAGTTGCGAACCGTGCTTATGGGGTATTCATGCCCGTGCCACCTCCTGGGTGCCTTGATCTTCTTCAACCAATCATTGTGAAGCAGCTGCCCCCGCCACTTCGTTACAGAACCCGTCGTCATTCTACAGAAGTGGAGCCGGGTGGTGGTTCGAGGACCACCCCACCACCACCTCCCACAGGCGTTCTTGTACCGCCCATCGCCAGGGGGGGGGGGGGGACGGATCTACTATGAAACTATAATGAAGCTTAAGCTTCAGGGGCACCAGGCGCGACTTTAGTCTGATTCGCTTAATTTTGGGTCTACATCTCTGATTTGTATTAAAACAGATGATGTGGATAAATAAAGATCTGCCTTGGAACAACCCCATTGAAGATTAGAGTGGTTGCCCAGACCACTCTGCTGGTTATTGGAGTGGGGGGGGGGGGCTTCATAACAGTTCAGGCTTCAGAGTCCCACAAATTGTTGGTCCACCACTACTGCTCACTACCACCACCATGCTGGTGGTGGTGGTGGTGGTGGTGGTAGTGTGCGCTCCTGTGCCACACCCACTATCATGGTCCCAATATCACCAGTAGAGCGACGGTCTCGCTTCATGCAGGTCTGTGTTCAATCCCCGACTATCAAAGTGGTTGGCTACCATTCCTTTTCCCCGTCCCATCCCAAATCCTTATCCTAACCCCTTCCAAGTGCTGTATAGTCGTAATGGCTTGGTGCTTTCCCCCGATAACACACTCCCTCCCTACCATCACCAGTCCTACCACCACCACCACCCATCACTATAGCCCTACCACCACCACCCATCACTACAGCCCTACCACCATCACCACCACCACCACCCCTCACATCTGTGCAGCGTCACTCTTCCCTTCAGGGTGTATGACAATGACCCTCGTGTGCACAAACAACAGTGAACTTCAACTCATTTTTATGAACAAATATCTACCTAGCTATCGCTTATTTTTCATATACATTTACGTTATTAGATTATGTACTACTTACCACAAGCTATATAATATTATCACCTGCAATCTACATTACGCTATCGACTCTCGACACTGTTGGACTAAGCCCGTGAAAGCGGCCAAATTGCTCAACACTGGACCAAAACACCTGGTGGAAAAAATAAAAGGTTTGTCATTACAGCTAGAAGATTTCCCGCTCTTAAACCTGGCCTTGACGAACTGTAAAGACTGACAACACAGCTGAACCCTCACAATATGAACAATAATGACGGAGAGACGAGGCCAAGTCACCACCCGCCTAACACACCGAAACTACGACGTTGGTACAACGTTCGAACGAGTTTTAACACTTCCTAACCAGTTATAACAACCAATATAGCAAGTTGTAACAACATTCTAATACGTCATAAACACATTAAGCCAAGATGTAACAACTTTATTACAAGTTGTAACAAGCGGAAAATAGAGACAGTTACGGTTTGTGTTTCCAGGGCAGTTCACTCGCGCACAAACTACTAGTCAATTGACAGTCGAGAGGCGGGACCAAAGAGCCGGAGCTCAACCCCCCCCCCCCCCGCAAACACAACTAGGCGAGTACAAGTTACTCCCCAGCCACGTCAGTTACAGTGAAGGCAATGAGGGACCACTGGTAGTTTTACATAAATGTCTCCAAGATAATTTGAAGGCCTGAGGGGAGGGGGGGACCTGCTGCATGGGTAACAGCTTCTCCTCCATATCTACCTACCCAGGCGTTGCGCCCTGTCAGGGCGCAACTCCATAGTCTTCAGACTGAAGGATGCCTACTACAAATAGGCAAACTGATTTGTTGATAAATAATTTCACTGGCACCCTGGCAACGAGGCCATTGGCACCGAATCCTGCAACAATTACATGCGAAAACAATTTACGAAAACCGGTAACGAAAATTAAATCTTTGTATAAGGAAAACCATACAAAAGATGGAAGTGGACAAGACCATACAGCACTCGCTAACACGAGAGTGGTGAGCCACGTGTGTATCACCCGACTACTCAATACACCCAAGGAAATGGAAGAGGCTATGAGCGGGCCTATTTTTGTCTTCCATTATATGACAGGTGAAAGTCAAGACCACAAGGCATTGAAGCAAGGAATGGACACTACCTTACACGTCAGATTTTAACACCGAGTATATAATCCAACCCACATCCTAAATGACAGTGACTACTTAGGGTCCAAGACTGACCGAAACGACGTCGTCTTCAGTTAATTTCTGCGTGTTGGGTTTGTTTGTTTTCAACCCTCGTTATTGTGAGGGTCTCCGGAGTAAGCACCTGGCAGGTGAGTGTACAGACAGGGAGAACTCCGGCTATGAAATAGGACCAAAAATATTTACGTCATATGCAGGCAATGAGTCGCAATAACGTGGCTAAAGTACGTTGACCAGACCACACACTAGAAGGTGAAGGGACGACGACGTTTCGGTCCGTCCTGGACCATTCTCAAGTCGATTGTGAGAATGGTCGACTTGAGAATGGTCCAGGATGGACCGAAACGTCGTCCCTTCACCTTCTAATGTGTCGTCTGGTCAACACTAGTTACGTAATGGACGAATGAATGATTTTGTAACGCCATTTCTTGACCTGCTGTACTAACACTCCCAAGGGGGGGGGGGTCGTCCCGAAATAAGTTGTTAGGGGTGTTGGAAATGCTGCACAAATTAACAACAAATACTGTTATGCAGTACTTAAGTTTACTTTATCCTTGTATTAGTGTACCAAATACAATCCTAGTAACCCAAGACAATCCTAGTAAGGGGTGCCGAGGGCGGAAGCCTCACTACGCAGGGGGGGGGGGGGGGGGGGAGAGGAGGGGAGGTCGGAAAGGGTTAAGAAACTCTGATTTAACACCTAATTTAAATCTTGTAGACGAGAAGGAATAACGGCATTACTTTCGCTGGCATCGAGTGCCAACAGGAAGTGACCATATGTCAAGAGTTACCTGCTCTGGCGAAAGTACCATCAACTTGAAGTGACGAACAGACATACTTCCCCCCCCCCCCCCCCCCCCACCACGCAAACCTCATAACATCTTGACACTTTCTCCTCAAATCTTACATTATATTTACAAGATCCAAGTGTTTAAAATACCATATGCTAATCACAATACAGCAATTCCAACTTGGGGTAGAAAACATTAAGTTACAAAGTAGCTGTCGTTGTTATACATGTCACAATCGTGTTGCTACACCTCAATGTGTACCGTGTATATTAGCACGAAATGTAAACTTGTGTAGTAGTAGTCGACAACACCCATAATCCCATAATAAGTAAACCCCATAATCATCCCCCCCCCCTCCCCCTATCCTCGTACCCTACACCATTTCGGGGAAACATTACTGTTAGCAAGATTACGACGCGTCGCACCTTTCCTCGTTATACCAGGCCTATACTCTCCCTTTCTACTGTTGCAACTTACCCTGACTATAGGCCTATACTCTCCCTTTCTATTGTTGCAACTCACCCTGACTATAGGCCTATAGTCTCCCTTTCTACTGCTGCCACTCACCCTGACTATAGGCCTACTCTCCCTTTCTACTGCTGCCACTCACCCTGACTATAGGCCTACTCTCCCTCTCTACGGCTGCACTGCACCCTACAATCAAGCACTGCCACCTTGATCGACACGTTCACTCATTCTTCAACATCAAAAGCTGTCAACAGGTCTCTCAAATGGCTTTATCAGCTGAAACTACCTCCCTCGCTAGCTGCTCTCTTGTTACTACTGTTACTTTCTCGCCATTGCTAACTACTACTGTAAACTGCACATAATTGTTAATTTGTTTTCTGATAATTTTTATCCTCGAAGCTTCACCAACATCATTATATTTAGACAAGCACTTTTTGTTTAGTGTCCCCTCGGGGGGTCTCGTAGCGTAGGCAAATATAATTCCATCTTCTCTAATTTTGTCTCGCTTTAAATGTCAACACTTCAAGGTGTGAGATCACTGACGCTAATTATCACACACTATAAATTTTCAGTATATTTTTTCTAGCGGCGTGTGGGATAGAGGCGTGGCCCTGGCGGTGAGACGGGTCGACCACACTACACACGACAGGGGTAACGTCGAGCACTTGCAACAGGGGCGCGAGGTCCGTACTGCTCCGCGGTCCACGCAACACACACTGACTTCCTCTCCTTCACCTCCCCCGCTGGCTGGCTGGCTACTCTTCCTCCTGCATTCACGCGTGCCAGCGCTGTCCACACGCGCCCAGTCTGAGGCAAGCTACCCCCCTTCTCCCTCCTGTAGCCACCGTCTTCCCCACTCCCAGCTTCCCCGTCGTGTACACTCTCGCCGTCGTCGTCAACACCAACACATTTTCCAGCCTCATCTCCAACCATTTTGGACAGGAGGCTGCGAGACTTCAACAGGCTTGATATCTTTACCACTTGACGGGAGAAAATGACATCGAAATCGCAGTATACGAGTCCAGATTCTAAGATATTTATTCCGACCCCTTGGCTTTGTGTCCTCAACACTACTCTCGCCCACCCCTGATCACCAGTAGGTCATCTCCTCTATTCGAACGAGTAGATCATACTAATACGCTCCATAACACCCTTTACCCCCATTTAGGACTTCTGACACCCCAGCCAACCATGCTGTAATGAAGCTATAACACTGGCTGGAACAGAATCGGCTGTAATGACGTGTTAACACTGTCCTAGCTAGTACGCCTTCCCACTCCACACAAAATGTCACCCACTACTAGCACCTTCCCATACTGATCTACTCTCAGAGCCACACAATGTCTGTACGAGTGAAATGTACACCGATGGAACACAAAAGTAATTACAGGGTGTCTAGGGATATTTTAGTATTAAACTACTGTTGGTGGAAGTTGACAAGTGTTCAAAAGTCAAGTAATGGCTTAGACAATAATAAATTACTCTAAACATAGCAAATATAAACACAGTCTGACCTAACTTGCTTTTAACTACACTATGTATCAAATATAATCCCAATGCAACTAGGTGACAGACAATGGCGGGACCAGGAGTTGAAGCTCGCCCAGCAAGCACACAGTCACGCACACGACATGGTATGGAAATCCCTAGAAACCACAGGATGACTGGAAAAAATTCGGAGGGCTGCAAGAAGGCTGGAGCTATTAAGAAAGGGCTACGAACACGCCAAGAAAACTCCAACTAAAAACCTTACAAGAAGGACTAGAGGAGATGTGATCACCACTTACAAAATACTGTAAGACAGTGAGTGCGCCTTTTCAAAATGAGATGACAGGACATGGATGAAGGTTACAAACTTGCACAACAAAAATCTAGAACTTGTATAATTTATAATTTCCAGAGAATCTACGAAAGTGGGACCCACTTAATTATATCTCTGGTAATGATGCATACAGGGGTAGGAACGAGCACCCCCCCCCCTCCTTGCCCCAACAACCACCACACTCCCACGGCAACACTCCTGAATACACACACCTCTTAACCTTGACTTGTGACCCTAACCCCTGACCTCGCCTCCTGCCACCAAACACTGGATACAAACTGGAAAAAGTTTAGATTCATAAAAGACCTTGGTAAATACCGGTTTGAAGACTAGGGTTGTAGATCTATACATAAACTGGCGGGTGACAAAATATTAGGTGTGGGATCTCTGGAATGTCTGAAGCTTGTGTTATCTTGAGGTTATCTTGAGATGATTTCGGGGCTTTAGTGTCCCCGCGGCCCGGTCCTCGACCAGGCCTCCACCCTCAGGAAGCAGCCCGTGACAGCTGACTAACTCCCAGGTACCTATTTACTGCTAGGTAACAGGGGCATTCAGGGTGAAAGAAACTTTGCCCATTTGTTTCTGCCTCGTGCGGGAATCGAACCCGCGCCACAGAATTACGAGTCCTGCGCGCTATCCACCAGGCTACGAGGCCCCCTTTGTTAGGGGGCAGTGTGTTAGTGTTGTTAGTGCTTTGTTAGTGTTAGACACACACGTGATGCGAAAGTTTGGTTGGGATTAAATAGATCATACTTATTAACAAAAACGGCAGTCGGTGAATATGTCAGTACGAGGCAACTCTTATTTATACTACCCCTGCATTTGGCACCCCTAGGTGTCAAAGCCAAGCACTAAATTACCATCTATAATACTTCAATAATGGATATTCACCAACTCATCTTACATATCCATCATTTTCGACACCATTGTTTATATCTTTCCTATATAAACTTATTTCATTGGAATAAGTTCAGTTTTGAATTATCAGAACCCTATTGTAATACCTTCATCAGTTTAAACATTGCAAATCCTGTGGTCGTCCTTCATTATTAAATTGATAGGGATCAACTATAGCTTCTTTGTTTACATTCAAGTGAGTTAATATACATTTGGTTTGGTTATATTCTTAAAAAAGTAAATTAGTTAAAATGATGAAGTATCTCCTACGTGGGATACCACTTTAAAATATCTACGTTAAGCCCTACACCACAGGCAGGAAGTTTCTTAGATTCTACTTTTCTCTGCATTATTTCTACATCGGTAGACCTGGCAATTCACAAAATTTAGGGCCAGCATTCACAGCGTAGTTAAGTGTTAACTTACGAGATCTGTAACCCCATTCCTCTGTTACGGCGGCTTAGCAGGCATTAACGAAGCATTTTACGAGCTCTTAAACGCAAACAAGGTCGCCCTCAACCCAGGTTGCTATTATGGACGACTTAATAATAACCAGTTTACGACCTCCGAAATAGTAGTTTCGGAGCTCGTAAATCTTTTACTAATTCACAATCCGTCCTCAGACCAAGTCCATTCCATCCCAGCCCGTCCTCCAAATAAAGACCCAAAAGTGATTCAATACACCCGCCAAATCCCGTTTATGAATGAAAAACGGTTTACACAAGATTCACAACTGTTGACGTTCGAACACTTCCGGAACCAGTGCTTCACTGACGAATTTTGTTCGAACCACAACGCTATAAATGCTTCACCCACGTACTTCAAATACAAATAATCGCCAACAGAACCTAAACACCTAACCTATGCCTATATATGCACAATATGCTATTATAATATTAATTTATATTTAAGAAAATTCCCGTTTTGAATGAACGGCATGTAAAAATTTATGAATGCGTCTGTGGGGTCGGCCGCTGGATGTAATGGACTTAAGTGGAGGACGGGTTGAAAGGTTACGGAACTCTAAAGTGGACAGAGCCAAGGTAATTATCGAAATCTCCATTTTAAATTTCAAAGTCATTTTATAAATGTTTAAATAATTCTAGGTAACCTTGTCATTAAATGTAATAGATGAACTAAAAATTAATTGCCTGTTCTAAATATTTCGTACAAACCAATGAAAATTTATTTGTTTTAGTGTCTTATTACATTTAAAAAGAATAATCTTAAATTGTACACAAAATTATTTTGTGTACAATCTATGACAAATTTCTCATCTTTCACATCACATTCTTACCATATTCTTAACAGGCTGCCACTATTTAACTTACCCTCCATATAATATATCATAACATAAGAATTAAGCAAATTGCAGAAGCCATATTGGACCACGCAAGCCAGCATCTACTTTTGTCCGCCCAACCTCACTCGTACATACCTCTCACCTACATGTACACACCGACAGCCTATTATCAAACTAATATTTTTTTTTGCAAATGTTGCAATTTGTGATTAATTTTAAAACTAATGTTATTTCTTAAGTTAACTTTTGATTTTTTTTAGTGAATAACCGCAATTGCAAGCCTCCAGGATCTTAACCACTGAAGTAATTGATTTTAAAGATGCTGTAATTGGTTTTTATTTTCCGTGTTTTCACTTTCGATCAATTTTAAGTGTTTCTCAATTTCGCCGATGAATTGTATAAAAATACTCAGTTTCTCCTGATTGTGTTACCTTCAAAACACAATGCAAGTATTTCCATACTCAATTATTTACACATGCCTCTTACTTTACACGCCCATTCTGGGCCATTACGAAGTTTTATGTAAAATTACTCTAAGACCCCTGTAGACGTTGGTTACATAAGCAAGAAGTTCGTCAAGCAGACCGTCGAGGACGCCGATGGTATCGTGCTGAAAGGTGTTGGGCTGCCGTAGTGCGGACCACAGCCTCGTGTAGCAACATTCTCCATCACGCCCGAAAACCCACGCCGCGTCACCATTCTTCACACAACACACTCGGAAAAAGGCGAAGCTTTTTTTCTCAATATTTTTAGGTGTTGATCTGGTCTCTCACCCGCCCATCACACCACACATTAGCACTCCCAAACTCTCAACACCAACCACCAGCTGCCACAATAAAATACGTCACCCCACGCTAGAAACTGTACCCTCCAAAATTAACAATAATTATATTTTTAAATTCTGCCGCAAAAGCCGGTTCCCTCTCTTCTCTTCCTCCCCCCTCCCCTCCTCCTCCTCCTCCTCCTCCTCCTCTCCCTCCCTCCCTCCTTCCTTCACTATTGTTCATTATGTTTATTATCTCTGTTAAATCGCGTTCCAGTCTTATCAGTCTGTGGCACCGAGAGCTGTGTGTAATGTGAAGTTTCCCGGGACTTGCTACATTGTGGTTGTTTAAGATTCGCTATCCGGAACAAAAAGTACCAGATAGCACGGGCTATGGTGAGCCCGTAACCAAAAACTTGCTACAGTACAAGCAACACTGCTCTTCACTCATCCTTTGTTCTTGACTCTGGAAACTTCATCTGATATTTTATTTTGGTAGAGTATTGATAAGTTTCACGTAGTCCCCTGCCGTAAGAGTATTCCCCTGAACCTATTGATATGAAGTATTCATTATTGAGAGATGACAAAGACATGTGGCATGTGACCTACCTCTGAAGTAAGCCCTGAGGAGTTAGGTTACGTTACTGACTAGCCGACAACCACGCAATTCTCGACATAACATGCTGCTTCCACCCAACCTAACATTGTATTCTATTTTTATTGAAGGTCGTGTGATTTGCATGGTGCCGCAGGCCCTTGTCCAGCAGCTCAATTGCATAACCCGTCGCTCCACCCTCCCCTCCCCCTGTCACCATGCACGCACACCCTGGGTGAGGACCCCGCCAGCACTCCCCCGTACCAGGCCCGGGGTGTCCTGGTAACTCCACCTTATGAGCAATGGCTAATACAGTAACTGCTTATTTGTGCCAAATACAGCAGAAAATTTACAAACGAACATTTCACATTAAAAGTTCACTTATTTTATCCGAGCTTTATAGTTAAGCGCGAAGGCTTGAACACGAGACCAATCCAAAACTTGTGGAGACTCGACTAGAAGGTGAGAATAGTGACAAGTGTGGAAATGACTAGCCGAGTAGTATCTACTTTCCCTCTCCAGCACCGGCACTTGTAACAGACTAGGCTGTTGTAAGAATTATCCAGAGTGGTTTATCGACAAAAGAGAATGGGAAGCTGAGCCGCATGGTGACCTGACCCCCAGGGGAATTCGCGGTGGAAATAACCGACGCTTTGTTCATATCTGCGTATAATGAATCATCCTATAGTATTCAGTAATTTAGAGAAAATTAGCCTTTATTCATTTTTTAAAATTGTATTGTATAATAGTACTGGATACAATATCAAGAGTATTCTAATTATTGAGTTTAAGTCACCATCAGTGACGTCACGAATCAGATCTTAACTTTTAAAGCGGAGTGACCGGCGGTCATAGGTCATCAGGGGTTGACAGGTCTACTATTTCTCAAAGTTTTAATAACCATTTTTGTGATCGGGAACAGCTCTGCCGTTAGATGTTTGTAATTTAATTCAGTAAAATAATTCAACCAGTCTGGATCAATTCAGTACAAACAGAGTTTAATTGTTATAACTTAACCTTGCTAAAGTAACTGGGTAAGCGATGCGGAACAATACAATACTCTGTCTGGGGTAGTCCAGACAAGGAAAAAATCAGTGTGAATACGGGAGCAGCTGGGAGAGGTCAACCATCTTACCTCTCCCCAAGACCAGCACAACATCTTAGCTGGAAAACATAGAGGTATAGTTGCTATGGTTATGTATAGAAATAGTCTTCTCATTTGCCATTCAGGTCAAGTAGGGAGTGTTAAAGTGATAGGGAGTGAACACATTTAGATTTTGTTTTAGTTTTCTTTTAATAAATTAAATTTGTTATTAATTTGCATTTTATTGTTTCCATGTGTTGTATGTGTATACTTGTCCTGGTCACGTGGTCCACACGAGGCAGAGTTGCATTGGGCGCCGATTCTAACATCGAACCGGAATTATCATTACCGTGTAATTTATTCCACACTCAAGGTCATCGTTTATAGTGGGGATCAAGCCCCTAGGTTGATTAATTAGCGTGATCGATCCAGACCTCGATCATTGCTCTTGTATTACTGGTCTGGTGGTGGCAGCAGAGGTGACTCTAGGGTTTTGTTCAGAGCTTAGGTCACGTCATACTGGGTGTAGAATCCTAAGTCGGTCAATCGTCTTAGGACCACGTGGCGTGGAGTTGGCTTTGGTAAAAGTTTTGGAGTCCCTTGGTAGAGAATAATAAGTAAGAATATGGGTAGAGGGAGTAGAAAGAAGGAAGTAAAGTGAGAGGACCTAAACCCGTGTTACACACTCGTGCCGCGTACACCCCTCCAATCTCCAGTCCGTGGGCGTGCATGCGTGCGCCTCCCCTTCCTCACCCGCCTCTCTGCCTGCTGCCCCCTCTCTTGGGGATAGGCAGCAGGATAGTATTGTACTCAACACTTGGGTCTCCCCTCACCCGGCCACACCAGCTGAATCAAGAGGCCACGACCCATCCAACTTTACGGCCGCCCGTCGGCCTACTCAACATTACAATTTATTGAATAACTCATCTGCCACGGTAAACGCTAGCTAGGTCACTGGTGCCTACACTGCAGAAGACCAGTCTGAACATTTCTGTTCCTCCACCCTCTGAGAAATATTATTTGTGGGAGGGGGGGGGGAGTAATACATTAAATGGAGAGTTGCTGGTGCAGGAAAATGTTTTGGAAATGTGGAATATATAGGGAATTGTGAGGACTGTCCGCCCTGATACTTGCTTGATGGGCTTTTGAGAGTTGTTCTACTCCAAGCCCGGCCCGAGTCCAGGTTTGACTTGTGAGAGCTTGGTCCAACAGGCTGTTGCTTGGAGCGGCTCCCAGGCCCGCATATCCACCACAGTCCGGTTGGTCCGGCACTTCTTAAAGAATTGTCCACCTTGCTAACACGGTGTGAGAGTTTGGTAACCAAGTTTACTCTTTACTCTGGTCAGAGCTGCCAGTGTCTAAGATTTGTCTCATGTTTCAACATACATGAATGCAGGATATCCACTCACAAATGCTTATATACATTTTGTGGGTATTTAACTAGTTGTGCTTGCGGGGATTGAGCTTCGGCTCTCTGGTCCCGCCTCTCAACTGTCAATCTACGGTAGGTAGGGGGATGGAGGGGGGGGGGGGGTAGATCTTATCTGCATTTACACCTTTACATTATTCGCCGAGGGGGCGGCTTAGTTTCCATCGAGAAGATCGAGGCTCTTGGGTCACCAGCTGTGGAAGTTGGGCGTCTCGTCTTGAAGTGGTCTTTCCAGCATTGGCCTAACATTTCAGTCGTCTTCCACACACACACACACACTTGCTGTTGTAGTGTGATGCTTAGCGACGGGAGACGCCCATAACAGAGCCCAAGCCAACATACCTCCAGCAATAACCTCCCCCCACCACCCCGAAGTAAGGTACCTTCAATAAGAGAACACACCCACCAGGTGCACCGCCACTAAAGTCAACACCTCTTAAGTCAACACAAAGTATCCCTCACCTCCGCCCCGCATCACGCTCCGGAGTCACACTCGCCCTCTAATTATCCCATTCGCCACGAGTCGTTACAAGTGTATTTACCAAATGTCAAACGACATGTTAAATGTGGTTGTTACACGGGTCGCGCGTGACTTTGCTTCACTCTTCTTGGGTAGACTGTGCTCCGGCATCTATTCTGAACCTAAACTAAAGCTGCTCCAGTAGTTTTAGTCTACTGGCAGTGCCCTCCCCCGAAATATATATATAAACAAAATTAATAGCTCCCCGCCCCATGTACCATCTCTTCAACTATGATGAAGAGATGGTACAGCAACACACCGGAAGACGGAGAAACTACAACGTTTCGGTCCATCCTGGACCATTATCAAGTATGTGGTCCAGGACGGACCGAAACAAAGCCGTTTCTCCATCTTCTGATGTGTGGTCTAGTCATCATATCTTGAGCCAAGTTGTGACTCTTTGTCTGTTAAACTATCCCTCCCCCAGCCCAAGTTTGAGGTCTCTCCAAGTAATGCCGTCTGGAGCTGTTTGCCGCCCTTCCCGACTACCCTACGGTGTCTCCCGTCACCAGCGTCACCCCTGACCACAGGGCGGTAGCCAGGAGCCAGATTCACGAAAGCACTTACCCAAACACTTACGAACCTGTACATCTTTTCTCAATCTTTGGCGGCTTTGTTTCCAATTATGAAACGGTTAATGAGCTCAGAAAAAACAGGAGGCTGTTTATAACAATAATAACAGTTGAATGGGAAGTTTTCATGCTTGGAAACTGTTTAATAAATGTAACTAAAGCCGTCAATGATTGAGGAAAGATGTACACTTTCGTAAGTGCTTGCGTAAGTGCTTTCGTGAATCTGGCCCCCAGGTCTTCCCCAGCCGTCGTCATAACACCTGCACCACTAAGTTTTACACAGTAGTCAACTACTACTTGGGTCATTTTGAGCACATTCAAAACACACACAATTTAGCCGCAACACCCTAACAGTTAAAGAGTAGACTCGAGAGGAACAGTCCTGTGGCGCATCAGGAGCCATCCTTACAGGACTGGGAGAGTCCGCCTATCCTTTAGACAAAAGCTATACACAAATGTTCTGCGGGTTGTCGAGCAGACGATCCCTCACCCCACGGACAGGAAGTGTTGCATTATAAATACACGTTTTCAAACATTACCCCAGTAATGACAAGTATGTAGCAGAGTACAGCATGAAGAGGGAACGAATAGTTGCAACACTCTGGACTCTGACTGGTCAGCTATGGCAGTGGTACCAGCTGGAAGTATATTACCAAGTGAAGAATCTCTCTATTCCAAGGAATAATCTCTACTTAACTGGAGGGCTCCACCACACAAAGGTCTTACGCTCCAGTTACACAGATAGTCTGCATATCACCTCACCAGGAAACCTGGTCGAGGACCGGGCCGCGGGGACGCTAAGCCCAGAAATTATCACAAGGTATATATTCAACATAAACGCCGAACAGAAGCCAGCACCGCCACAGTGTACATCCCATGCCCAATAGGGCAGGTGGTCCTGCTGGAGGCGTAACGCTCCAGGAGGCGGCAGCAGCAGCAGATAACGGACTCTGCTCCACACCCCTGCTACCTGCTCACCATCTTCTGTCCCCCAACACCGGTCACAAACACCAGCTGGAGTACTAACAACTTGCCACGTTAAACTGCCACCACTATTTTTGATGGTTTACAGTGACACTACAAATGCCCGTCTCACAGGAGGGTTAGCCATACAGGGCTATGTATAATAATAATAATAATAATAATAATAATAATAATAATATTTTATTTAGGAAAAGTACATACATAGATGCAGTTACAAACATTCTGATTGATTTATAGATAGAGCTAGTACATACAATACCTAAAGCCACTAGTACGCATAGCATTTCGAGCAAAATGTGTTCAGTAGCCCGTACTGGCCAGCTTGGGCTGCATTATGTCGATATCCTCAAGAACACGAGTAATTAAGATTATTGCAAAGCTACAGGAACCTCATATGGGCAGGTTGTTAAAAGTCTCTAATAACTGGATTTGACGTAATGTAGTCAGATAACGACCCAGTTCTGTGTCACAATTTACACTTGGGTGCCCAGGATTAGGAGAGTCAACAGTAGCCGCCTGCCACAGGTAACCGTAGCCCAATCTGATGCTAGCAACCACCACGTCGCACTGTCTGATGGATATTACATGTTGCCCTTACATGCATAGGCGTCAGAACTAAGCAAACCAACAGTCTTCGGGACACCCAACCCACGTTTGACAAAGGAAAGGGAAAGGAAATTGTCAGGGAAAAGCGCCAAGCCATTACGACTATATATTATATAATATATATATAATATATATATATAATTGGAAGGGTTCAGGATAATTACTGGCTATTCATGCCCGTGCCAACTCTTGGGTTGCTTAATCTTCATCAATCGGTTAGGATAAGGATTTGGGATGGTGTGAAGGAATTGTGCGCAACCACTTGGACGGTCGGGGATTGAACGCCGTCCTGCATGAAGCGAGACCGTCGTTCTACCGTCCAGCCCAAGTGGTTGGACAAATCCCCTAGAGAATACTGCAGTCATAAACCAGAACGTACCTACGTTTGCCTGACCGGTTTCTTTTTCGTGGTAAAATGTTAAACTTGACTGCCTCACCTAGCCCTCATCTCCTCTACCGAGTCTCACTGATATCTAGAGTCAGTGGCTTAAGCTTTATTGGGGCAGGTTTACACAAGTTGACCGGTAACAGTCTTGCCCTTCATATTAAGGGCCTTGAGAATCATTTCGTCTATACAAGTCCCAGGCGTTCCCTAGTCTTGAATAGGGTTACAACCTACCTTCCATATCCACCCCCACCCCCCCACCCCCACCCCCACACACACACACACACACACACACACACACACACACACACACACACACACACACACGAGAGAAGGCACACTTCCACTCTCGCTCTCAGGCCTCGCAGATTGCAGTGTACACCTTACCAGAAGCTGCTAGAGAACCCGTCGTCTCATCTCGCGCGCCCACACTTGCCCTTTCTCCTCGCCCCGCCCTTTCACCCAAGTTTCCCTCCTCTTCATTAAACACTTATGCCGTACACAGCTCAAAACAGCATAGCTAAGGTACAGGAGTTGGAGCGTTGCGTAAGGAACTTGTCACAGCCACCTGGGTGGAGTAGAGCAGGACCCTGGTGGACCGGGCCGCAGTACAGCAGGACCCTGGTGGACCGGGCCGCTGGCCCACACTAGCCACCATATAGAGTAGATTAGGCTATTTCCACCCTCCAATAAGATGGGTTACCTTACGGTAGTTCCGGGGTTCAAGGTCCCCGCGGCCCGGTCTCTGACCAAGCTTCTGTTCGTACGTTTCAGGATAGATAAGAAGGTTTGATTTTTGTGGAGAGTGACAAGTCGAGAGAACTGGCTGGTGGAAAGGACAAGGGCAGAGTGAGGACAAGAACACTGATGACTTTTGGGGTTAACAGTATCTTGATTTTGTAGGAACTTTTTATTCTTTGTAACAATGAAAACATCCCGGAGTCACTGTTTAATCGTTCACAGAGGACGCTGCCACGACAGTAAAATAACAACGTACTGGAGTGAACGATATGGAAGAAAATGCAGAATAGAATCAGAAGAGCAGGGGCGCCATAGGCACAATCAGAGAACACTGTATAAACATCAGAGGTCCGCGGTTGTTCAACGTCCTACCAGCGAGCATAAGAAATATTGCCGGAACAACCGTGGTCATCTTCAAGAGAAAACTAGATTTATTCCTCCAAGGAGTGCCGGACCAACCGGGCTGTGGTGGGTATGTGGGCCTGCGGGCCGCTCCAAGCAACAGCCTGGTGGACCAAACTCTCACAAGTCAAGCCTGGCCTCGGGCCGGGCTTGGGGAGTAGAAGAACTCCCAGAACCCCATCAAGCAGGTATGCGGCCTGCCTGGCCTCTGGTTACGCACTCCTGGCCACCAGAGAAGGGCACTACAGATAACTACGGGATCACCATAGCCCGTGCTACTTGGAACTTTTTGTTCCAGGTAGCGAATCTTAAAACAACAAACAAACTACAGATAACTGGGGTTAGAGATACAGGGGGGGGGGGGGTGTTAGAGAGAATAAGAGGGGGTTTAAAGGGGTAGAGGGAGCCACACAGCACTGCTCCTGTGCCAGGTAAGTCCACTACGGGCTCACCATAGCCCGTGCTACTTGGAACTTGTTCCGAGTAGCTGAATCTATAACAACAACAGGTAGAGGGAAGTTAGAGATTGACAGTCTCTGATGACGCAATGGTAGCACACACTCGTCCTGCGAGTAATTTGGTCTAGGTTCGAGCCTTGGCCAGAGATGATCGACTTGGCACCAACTCTCCGCCCCTGTTCACTATTAATTGGGTCATTAGTAATTACTGTTCACTAGTAATTGGGTCATTATCCTATTGCCGAATTGTGTTATGCAAAATAAGTAGGGACAAGCTTACCATAAGCTATGGGAAGGGAGAGATAAAGAGAAAGACAGGTGGAAAGGGGGGGGGGGGATGGGAGAGCCCCTGGATGACAGAAAACGTACAGTAGAAATACGCAGAAAACGTTATTTAGTATAGGGACAAACTCTGCTGAACTAGCACTATCTGACCGACTCGCACCCACCATATGACCCCCAGACACACATTGCCCCCCTCCCTCATACCTTACGGGCTATTCATGCCCGTGGCATCTCTTGGGTGGCTTAATCGTCAACCAACCAACCAACCAATCAATCACCTTCATACCCATTCCTCCCTTCACCACCCCCCCCCCGCACGCACACACACACACCACACACACACACACACACACACACACACACACACACACACACACACACACACACACACACACACACACACACACACACACTGAAAAAGATGGTGGGAAGAAGCTAGTGAAAAAGCTGGAGATGCAGGCAGGAGAGAAAGATAAGGTGCTCCATTGGATAAGGGAGTACCTAAGCAATAGAAGACAGCGAGTCACTGAGGGGTGAGGTTTCAGATTGGCGGGACTCACAAATGGAGTCCCACAGGGGTCAGTCCTTGGACCCATACTGTTTCTGATATATGTAAATCATCTCCCAGAGGGTATAGAATCATTCTTCTCACTCTTTGCTGATGATGCAAAAATTATGAGGATTAAAACAGGATGATAGGAGGAAGGCTACAAGATGACCTAGACAAACTGAATGAATAGTCTAACAAATGGCTGCTAAAGTTCAACCCGAGTAAATGCAAGAGTAATGAAACTAGGCGGTGGAAACAGACCAGACACAGGATACAGAATAGGAAATGAAGTACTTCATGAAACGGACAGAAAGAAAGATCTAGGAGTTGATATCACACCAAACCTGTCTCCTGAAGCCCTCACCAAAAGAATAACATCTGCTGCATAAGCGAGGCTGGCTACCATTAGAACAGCCTTCAGGAACCTGTGTAAGGAATCACTCAGAGCCTTGTATACCACATATGTAAGACCAATCCTGGAGTATGCGGCCCCAGCATGGAGCCCGTACCTTGTCAAGCACAAGACGAAGCTGGAAAAAGTTTAGAAGTGTGCCACTAGCCTAGTCCCAGAACTAAGAGGCATGAGTTACGAGGAAAGGCTGCGGAAAATGAGCCTCATGACACTGGAAGACAGAAGAGTAAGGGGAGACATGGCCACTACCTACAAAATTCTCAGGGGAATTGACAGGGTAGATATAGGATAAACTGTTTAACACGGGTGGTACGCGAACAAGTGGACACAGGTGGAAACTGAGTACCCACATGAGCCACAGGGACGTTAGAAAGAACTTTTTCAGTTTCAGTAGTTAACAAATGGAATGCATTAGGCAGTGATGTGGTGGAGGCTGACTCCATACACAGTTTCAAATGTAGATATGATAAGAGCCCAGTAGGCTCAGGAATCTATACACCAGTTGATTGACAGTTGAGAGGCAGGAGCAAAGAGCCAGAGCTCAACCCCCGCAAGCACAATTAGAGGGAATACACGCCGTCAGGAATCTGTGTTACTAACTGGGAGGGATCTGAATGACTACTGCAAGTCTTCAACGGTTATTTACTAATGGGCGGACGGTGGCTCCCACCTCCTCATTACCCCTCACACACGTGTTGAGCCCAACCATGTGATTCACAGGAGAGTAACGGCAACAAACTCCTCCCCATTATTGTGTTAATCACCCCCAACCCACCCTACCTGCTACAACACGTGGGAATATACCTACTAGCGTCGGCTCTAGGAGTTCTACTTCCCAAGCCCCGGTCTGGGGCCAGGCTTGTTGTGTGATAACTCTGGAATGCTGTTGCTTGAGGTGACCGGCAGGCTCACATATTTATTACCACCCCGGGTGCTCTGGCACCGCTCTCATTCCCAACATCTGCTGCTTGTACACAATTATCCTAGAGAGTCTACACAGTCAACACATGTTCATTAGACACCGGTAACTAATGCCCATGAAGACGTGTTTAGCTTCAGTGTCGTTAAGCTTACGAGACGAAGCAAAAACCGGCTGCTTCCTCCCGTCACTATTGTACTCTGTCGCAACCATTCTATTATTATTATGCAAAAATTGTTTACTCCTTATCCCGTGTACAATTACGTTCAGATAAAACCGTGGCACATCTGTAGGTGTTGAAGGCACATTGATAACAAAAGCCGATGGGTGACGCGGCCCCGTCACACGAAGGTAATGTCAAGCTAGCCTCGCGTCACCCCCCCCCCCTCCCCCTTCCCCCAGCCTCACAGCAGGTCTAGAATATAGAATTCAATGGGTCTTCACGATGTTGTTTTATATTTAGCTACTCAGAACGAAATGTCCATGTAGCACGGACTATGGTGAGCCCGTAATCGTCACGACACAACTCATCCTATTTACAGGTCATCGACCTATTCATTTCTATTTCGTCCCCACGACACGCGCCCACCTTTGACAGCAGCTGTGCTCCGCCCCACGCAGAGTTCCTCTGGTGAATGTGCCAAGGTTCGCGACCTTTCATGGGGCATCGACTCTTGCGCGGGAAAGGCAGCCTAATCTGCCACCCTACGCTATCACAACCTGCCACCCCACACACCCCACTCCCAACTGACAATCACCACACCCTTAACTCCTGTATTAGAATTATTTAATCAAACGTACACACAAAAGATCAAACTTGCATTAAATATTTTCACTAATTACACGGGAAATTGTAGTCGTCCAGGACTTTGTTATGCCCCACGACCAACAGCTTTCACTCTGCTACGTCCTTCAGTCTCCTCTAGTCGACCCTACACTAACCTAACTACCAACCCCCCCTCCACCATCCTCCTCTGCCTCTCTGGCCACATCAAACAACGCCCCACAAACTGACCGGCATGTTGTCGTTTCGACGCAGCATTTCCCTGGAGCTGTCAAAGCCTCCGAGCTGCTAGCTGTGCACCAATCCTCTGCCACCATTCATTGTACTACATTGCCAGCGCCTTGCGTCACAAGTCTTAGTCTCCCCCTCTTCTTGCAGATGGTTCTCGTGAAACGGTTATTATGGCATGCGAAATCATTCCTGCAGCATTTGCCACTTTCTCCTCTGGCGAGCGTGATGCAATTCTTTTTTTGTAGTTAACTGTTGACCTGCCTGCAAGCTGTTACGCTACATTGTCGACGGTGATGTCATTATATGTAAATCTGAAGTATGTACCTCTGATGCATATTAGTCCTTCCTGCAGCACAAGGTCACTGTGCTCTGCCACACCCTGCAACAGTCAGCATCACCATTATCTACAGACGCGCAGCGTCATGTCAACCTATATATCCAAGCAACTGTCACCGGTACGACGGAGGTGGATACCAGGGCCCTGTACAAGACTGTGAGAGGAACCACCGACCAGCAGTGAGTGGCAGGACCCCGCCACTCACTGCTGTCATGGTCCAGCTTTACAACCACCTAACTCGCTAACAAAGTTAACAAAGACCTCGCCTGAAAATGTTGGCCATCATACAAACAAACAAGTCCCCCTCCCCCATCATTTAGTCACAAGAAAATGGAACAATTTTTGATGGCGTGTACCAAGTAGCCTTCATCCCAAAGTAATGAGCAGTGAATTTGTCCCCAGGTAGTGCCACTTATCTGGGAATGAAAGAAGTCTGCAGAGGAAAAGGGCAGAACTCCCGATAGCAAAAACGAGATAAGAGGAGAAAGTAAATAAACATAACTATACCATGTGGATGATAACAGTAGAGGTATAATACTCATCAACAACAAACCCCAATGAACAGAATTCACATTCAGGAGAATGTGAATGTAAACAGAGCAGCTTGCAAATAAATGATCTAAGAGCCAGTTATGACGAGATGACAGAACTCATCATTGGTAACTTGAGCCGTCCAGCTCCAAAGAGTGTCAGATTATCACGTTACTGTGGTCTCGCTGAAGCAGTCAACCAGGGAGAAACCCAATGGGGAATACAAGGGCTCTACATGGAGGGAGACGTGATGAGGTAACAGCTGCCTAAGTGAAAGAATCTTCCTACTGCATGTCAGAAAAAACAAGTCAAGCAAGGGAAGGGCGAGATGTCAGAAAGACAACCTAGAAGCGACATCAAGAGAAAGAGATAAAGAGAGCCCACCGGGTAACTGCACAGGGCCAGGATACGTCAACCATTTACGTCTCCATTCACGAAACTTTCGTCTTTCCACAATCATGATTTCGTTGACTTTCGTTAAATAGATTTTATGGCTCTGGAGTTCGATAAGGTTGTTTATAGCAGCAACAACATTCCGTTGTGAAGTGTAGAAGCTCGAAAACTGTTTAGCAAGTCTAAACACCGTATACATTCTGTCCAATGGCGGGTAAGAGGGATAGCAGGAAGAGTCTTGGTCTGCACTAACGAACAAGGTAATGAGTACAGTCTGCAGGAACTGTGGCCAACCATCTGGGCCGTCGAGGCTAGCACCGTCACCACCGGGTACAGCGTCGCTGTACAGTCACTTGTTGCACCTCTTGAGGGGCTGGACAGTACCCAACCAGCGCCACAGGTACGACAACCTGGCCAAGACGACACCCGACACCTGCCTGCCGTGTCCAGTGTCCTCGACCCGGGGAGGGGGTGGAGGGGGGGGGGGGTGGAGGGGGGGGAGTGGGGGAGGAGGGGGGGGGGACACATACTACAATCAACCCACCTGCCTACCTCATTCCTGCTACACTCCCTCACCCATTAGCATTACCAGGTGTCCTCCTTGGCTCAACTTTCATCATATACAGTATTTCAACCTACAGTAATTCGTACATTCACAATGAATTCACAAAAGCAAGGTAGAAATACAAAATGAAGAAGATTTTAGACCTTAATTTGCTACAATTCCCCTCGAATCTGATTATGATCATCTTCCATTCAGAAACGCCATTCTTCTCATTCTTTTAGTCTCTTACGGCTTGCATCTCCCACGAAACAATGTTCTTTGTAGGAAATGTATATGTTTATCTCTCAGAATGTTCGGTAATACGTTTATTGCTTGTGATGTGTGTCTATGTATGTATTAACACGATGTACTGAACGGGGTGAGAATAGCTTGAGCTACCTCATCCCTTTGTGTGTATTTTACCTCAATAAACTTATTTCAATTTCAATGTTCTTTGTATCCCTACCACACTGTCTTACACCCTACGCTCAGTCCTGTAATGGGCAGACAACCATTACTTCATCAGGTCTCGGCAGTGATTCTTAAACTAGTGGACCAAACAGGAAAGAAGAGGCGTGAAGGATAACGAGTTTACGCCTGTGGTCTTAGTGGGGAGTAGAGGGACGCGGGTGGTCTTAGTGGGGAGGGAGTAGAGGGACGCGGGTGGTCTTAGTAGGGAGGGAGAAAAGGAACGCAAGCAAATGTCTAGGTTGGACTAAAGAGGGGGGCAGGAGCGGTGCTTCAAAACACGAGAACTTTTCTAAACCAGGTTGTGGCAACACCACAACACGCACGCACGCAATCTAATAAACAAATCAATGTATGCATTTGTCGTTTGACTCATTTTAACCCTCAATTAGCTTTAACAAATAATGTATTGTTGTAACAACGAGACGGCGCCATGTTAATCCTCGGGTCAGGTACGTGAATCTGATCAATTCCCGTTCAGTGTTAAGTAAGTAATTATCAAAAGAAGGCACCAAACCGGGAAGGCTATGTAGCACCGTTCAGTGTTAAATGTCTACTACAACAGGACTGGATACTACCTTCTACAGAACCCATCTTCCAGATCAGGCTACAAGTCCAACACCAACTCGCGTAGAATTTCACAAGTCGGTACTTGCCCAGCAGACAAACTGATACGACCAATCTTTCATACGGTATAAACTTTTCTAAAAAATAAATTATCATTACTATTAGATTGGGGGATTAATGCATAGTTAGGTCTAGATAATGTTAGATTAAGTATTTTGGTCGATTTTAAGTGTTTACAAAACCAGCTGAAAGTTAATACGTCACATTTCGAGTGGGCTTCGAACATGGTATATTGGACTGTCGTATACCGAGTTGTGTAGACCATAACTTTGTAAACAAGTCCTCACAAGTCACATGCAACTACCCTTCCACATATTCCAAAACAGGCCCCCGCCCCCCCCCCTAACAATGCAATGCTATCATTCAAAGATGAACCCCCTAACCCCATATAGGTATGGCAACAACCAAGAGACAGTCAAGTGATCAGACGACCAATGAAGTTCGATGTACTTGGTACAAAGTGGCGGGGCTCAAGAGCTGGATGTTACTCCTCGCCTGCGCCACTAGGCAAGTTTCCCTGACCACGTAAGTCATAACCAAGAGGTTTGACCCAAGAACACGAGGAGCGTGTAACAGGGACCATACACCACGGGCAGAGACGGCACCAGAGCCTCTTACTAGTCTATGGCAATGCTGCCACACCCCCCCCCCCCTCTCTGTAAACACCACACTAGGAAAGAATGCTGTCACCCTGTAACACCACATTTAGAAAGAATGCCGCAAGTCATTTTTTTTTTCTTCCGAAGGAGACAGTTGTTTGTCTGCTTGCTTGCTCGCTCGCCCTCGTCCCTCCCCTTGCCCCCAATCCCTCACCCATTCCTACAGAACCACTCACCCATACAATAACCTGGCTCTCCCAGATGTATATATTTGAAGCGAGAGTCGCCACTTCCGTCACCAACTCCGCGCCCAAGACAAGACCTCAGAGCGCAGTTATCGTCGTTTGAGAGAAAGGTGTTCTCTGACAGCACTTTCATCCACTGATTATCTCAATGTTAGGGTCTGAACTTAATGCAGCTCCCCCTCTGTTAATCACGACTATTTTCCCCAAATGTGTGATTAGAGAAGCGTTGTTTGTGCACGTGCCGCGTTTGGCGCCGTGTCACTCTTTGTTCCCGTGTGCACGTGTCTTCGTGCCTCTCTTCCTTCCTGTGACTACGTGTCGCGTCAGGTGCCGTGCTAGTCTCGGAAGACCAGCACACCGTTGTGTTAACTTAAAGAACACAACAGTTACCATGCTGGCCCTTCTTCCTGTCGGAGACGGGAAGAAGGGCCAGCATGTGTCTCAGGTGCCTGTCACACCTGAGACAGCCGCACCTCTTGCCTTGCTACCTTAGTAACACCTGCCACTGCAATCACCTGCCGTCAACACCTGCCACTTGCAGGACAAATAACCTTACCTGTGGTCGGGTTTCAAGTGTGTGTATATCCTGGTAATCCAGATTGCGGTCAAGATTCCCCGCGATTCCCTTATCAGTTAAGCTACTGCTGGTGGCGTTCAGCAGACCCTTGCATGCATCACAACCTCGTTGATCACTTACTTTTACAAACTCCCTCCAAGAATTCAACCTTTATTCGATCAGTAGATTATAAGGCGCTAGAAATTATCTGTACTCGTGAACGGCTTGCCAAAATATATCATTCAATATAACGCTGCGTGTAAATAAGAGAATTGGTAAATACAAACAAGCTTTGGGGCTGCTGATAGGAAGTTGGGGTTGCAAATAGGAAGTCACCTGCATGTGGAGCTGCTACAGCGCTAAGTCGGGCAGTGTCATATGGTGGTGGTGCAGCTTCTATGACGCCTTATAACGCCGTCTCTTCCATGTGTGGGGGATGGGTTATGTCCCTTCTACCTCCTCACAGGGTTCATGGTGCACACTAACATTTACCTCACCTCGACAGTCGAGATGCTGTACTGTATTGTAACAAACACACTGATTGCTGAATACTCTAACATCCCGTCTGTCATCTAGAAATGTTCTCTGATTCTTTCCATAAGACAAATGTTTTGGGGAACAAGAGTTGACCAGACCACCAATCCGAAAGACTGGCCAGAGACCGGTCAGCGGGAAGACTGATCCCCGGAACCATCACAAGGTACGTGGGAGGCGTCCCTGGCTACGAAAGGGTCCTATGATCTTCCCAATCATTCTTCTTGCTAATGTTCCGTTGCTTTTGTTGCGAGTCGTAACGTTAGGTCGACCTACATTATTATCTCTTGGTCTGTTCTCACTGTGAGCATCTGGCTGCCTCTTGTTTCCTGTTACCCTTTAAAGTTTTTAGTGGTTTCCAAAGTAGATAAAAAAAATTCAATTCCCCGTTAGAAGATTTTATTTAATTATAGCTATCCAACGTATTATGCTGAAGAAATTTTCAATCAGATTTTGGTACCGTTCGCTCAAGATGACACGAGGCTGTAGTTTGTGTTCTGTGCTATGTCTCTTACGAGGGTGAGAGTAGCAGGGGGGGGGGGGCAGACATCGTCGATCAGAAGCACTGACCTTTCTACTGTACTCGAAGCTAACTTTGACTAGGTACCGCACTGATCCATATTCGCCTTGTGCATGATCACCTCCTTACTTGACACGTTATTCATTTGACTTCATTACAGTGTGGCCAGTGGCCCTCGGGAGAGTGCGGTAACGGCACCTTGGCCTCTACACTCAGCCCCACACCACACATCTCGTCCATCTGCTCCCCCCCCCCCCCACCCCTGAGCTGCGAGGGACTCGCTACAGAGCGCCACTGCCACTACAGTTGACTAAGAACTCTTCATGTTCTTCAAACAACTAGACAATGCGCAAACCACTCTTTGGCGAGCATATTGGTCGTTATTGCGGTACATCTAATCAAAATAAGTGCACAATCAATCTCAACAATTGCAGCAGTAGTGGTCAACTGGCCGCATCAGACGAGGGAGCAGTGAGGCGGCCCACCGACCATGGTGTAGTGTGTTGGTGACGACTGGAGCATGCTTGGCCATCAACGACACCCTGTAACACTCCAGAACTAGTGTATCCTGCACCTGGCTCCGGAGCACCAGGTGTTCTCAGTAGCTACACCTCCTGCTTCACACCACACTAACACCCTCTACCTCTACCGCTCAAGCGGCAAAGCCCAAACAGACCATCCCCCCCCCACACACACACACACACCTCCCCTCCCCGTTATCTTCCCCCTCCAGCTGCGATGATATCAACCAGTCAGCTCTCACGATTCGTCAAGCGTCAAATTCAAAGTGGCTTTTCCTAACTTGATGCGTATGAATCTATGCAACATATCGGGGATATGTTCACTGGTACAAGAACGCGTCAATATTACAGTGCTTTAATGTCATTACTGTACCGGAAATATCACGCTATGATCTAACTGCATCAAAATTGCGGTGCACTAAATGTGAAAATACTGAATTTAACTGGCCATTCCTACGGGTGCTACGAGGTCATCACTATAGTCCTGGTGCCAAGCATGCTAGACGCACGTGGTAATTAATATGTCTAGCAAAAAAGTGAGGTTTGTTGTTTCCCGAGACAGGAAGCCTCTTCAGCTCATCTAGGCAGCACCCGGCTCCCTTCACCAATCGTTGCCACCTAGCCAACGGTGCATCTTCAGAAATGCGTCCCACAACAGCCTACCAAATCATGGGTACCCATTTTCTTGCCCAGAAATCTAACCGAGGACTAATCAGTTGCGAGCTGATTATTCTACTACCTTCCAGTCTTTTGGGGAGGAGGAGGAGGAAGGCTTGTCAGCATACAGGGTGTAGTTAGTATAACTAACCGTGCTGCGAGATGGGCACCTCGGCACCAAAAACTATGGAACCCTTCATATAGTCTACGATAGCTGTGTAAATACCTATATTATAATATATATATAGGAAAATCTTTTTAACACACTTGGGTACATGTGCCTTTACGCAAGTACGCAATACTATAGGAAGGGTTACAGTGTCCAGAACTACCTGTGGCATGCTAAAATATCTTCCATTTTAGCATGGCGCAGCTAGCCATGCTGAACATGGAGTGGCAGGACGGTTGGCCACACAGGAGCGTGTGCTAGTTGCCTCCACAGGCAAACTTTACATGCGTAAAATGAAGCAGTTTGAGGGGACGACTCAAGGCTTTGGAAGCTGTGGCGAGTATACTGCTGAATGATGCCTACCCTGAGCACCACTTGGGCTGGACGGTCTCGCTTCATGCAGGTCTGCGTTCAATCTCCGATCGTTCAAGTGGCTGGGCACCATTCCTCCCCCCCCCCATCCCCACCCCCGGTCCCATCCCAAATCCTTGTCCTAACCCCTTCCCAGTGCTATATAGTCGTAAAGGTTTGGCGCTGTCTCCTGATAGTTTTCTAGTTTACGCACATAGCAGTACCCCCCCCCTCCCCATGCTTATCTGTTACCCTCATTTTGTAGCTCCACTTTGATATTAAACCTAATATATTTAGACCATTTAGACTTGGGCTGCCCCAAGAATGAAAACCCAACCAATTATAAAAAAGTGATGACAAAGCACTCTTAACAGAACTGTTAAGTTTTCTAAACACTTCACCATTGGCAATCATAGCAATTGTAGTGGAAAGAAAGCGGAGAAGCCATCTTAAAGACGGAAAGTGGTTGCCTGGTTGTGAGTCATCTTGACGAGGTGCGTATGAGCGACTTACTGCTGGAGGTCGGTGTGGTGGTGGTGTCACCCTCGAGCTTGACCTCTGCGTCCTCGGGGACAACTTCCAGCTCCTGAGCACCCATGATGCCCTCGCTGACACGCCCGCACCCAACTTCACTGTCTCAACACACACAGGTACCCACACTACACGACCTCCACTTCGCAAAGGTATACTTTAAGGTCAGCCTTCGCCATTACATAGTCCATTGACTAGTGGTACAAGCGTGGCGTGTCCCAGACCGTGGACAAGACCAGCGTAATCCCCGGGTGTGGAGTATCAGCAGGTGGGTGTATCGTGGGTGGCGGGCGGCAGTGGCTGGAGAGGCGGTGTAGGCGGGGCGAGACTAGGGAGCACACTGAAGGCGGCCGAGGTGCGCCGGTGCCCCTCACCGACACCACCACCCAGGCGCACACAGCCACGCCCCCCACGACACACGCCCCTTACCCTTACAACATGCGTACACACCAGCCCCACCACGTGTACTACACCTTCACGCCCATCACTCAAACCTCCCCTCTTGCTGCCTTCCTCAACCCCCTCACCACGATCCAACCGGTTACTATTGTACCAACCGTAGAAACTTATGAAAGAATTGTATGTACTAACATGTTCCCAAAAATAAATCCAGGTTCCAAATCTTCCCAGTAAACTAACAACATACTGGAGTGAACGATATGGAAGAAAATGCAGAATAGAACCAGTGAAGAACAGGGGTGCCACAGGCACCATCAGAGAACACTGTATAAACATCAGAGGTCCACGGTTGTTCAACATCCTCCCAGCGAGCATAAGAAGTATTGCCGGAACAACCGTGGACATCTTCAAGAGAAAACTAGACAGCTTTCTTCAAGGAGTACCAGAACAACCGGGTTGTGGTGGATATGTGGGCCTGCGGGCCGCTCCAAGCAACAGCCTGTTGGACCAAGCTGTCACAAGTGAAGTCTGGCCTCGGGCAGGGCTTGGGGAGAACAACTCCCAGAACCCCATCCAGGTATGTTAATTTACACAAGCGGACACTCCTTCAAATGTCATCCTCTAACACGCACACTCCAGGTGAAGTGTCTGGGCTACGGATGACCCACACCATCACATCTCTCCTACAATCAACAATCATTATTTACGGTGCCTGGAGAAAGTCAAATCTTCGAGATTTAATCATTAAATAAAAGTGAGGAAATCTTGCAGTTAGCTGTGTGCCGGAGGAGGCAGACCCGAGGCGTCATGCTCCAGTAGTTATCAAATCAAAACCTTTATTCATAAATGGTTGTATATTTATAATTGAGGAAAGTTTGCATTAATATTACAGTACATTAATTAAGAGTATCGCACCAACACCGTCATATGGCCATTAGAAACCTTCCCGGGTGGCTTTTAATGTGTACCCGTTATGTTGTTGGAATGAATTATATATCAAGTCCCAGCCACAAGTATGAACAGCTGGGTGTTCGGTGCTGGGTGTTCGGTGTCCATGACCCAGTGTTCATAATCCCCCCCCCCCCTCTCTTACCAACCTGGTCCTCCTGTCCTCGTAGCCCTGCCATGTGCTACAGTCATACTGGTTTAGTACGTTGTCCTCGTCATTACTAACTCTTAACTATTCATATACTAACATCTATTTAGCGTGTATTCCAACACACGAGAGGTCACCCGTCTCCTTCCCACTCTTCCCTCACTGTTTTGGAAAGCTGAGGAGAACATTAACAGAAGGCAGGAGGATTATTCCCACACGAGGAATAAGGAAAAACAAATCACAGGGATGCAAGGTAACAAGTGGAGAATTTAAAAAACTAACGAGTTAATGTATTTCAAAGTATTTAAACCTCTTACATCTTTATTATCTATGAAACAACAGAGTTCATGAAACAAGACCAAGGGGCACCAGAACTGGACACGTCGAGTGAGGGGGGGGGGGAGAGAGGCAGAAAGAACAACAATAATCAAATCCAGAAAAAAAAACGAGACTTTCGAAAGCCGTATTAGAAGAGTACAGCAACAAGTAATTAAACTATCTGACGAATAAAGGCAACAAATTACCAGTATGACAAGACAGTGACGTTGTACAGATTTCCAGCACTTTACCAGGCTGCAAAAGTCGTTTAATAAATGACTATAGGAACTCAACCCTGACGTGTGTAGAGATGAGGCTACGGACAGGAAAGTGGGCCTAGCGGGACTGAACACCACACAAGAACCACCACCACAAGACCCTATACCAACACGATCACATCGCAGCGCGAAGTATAAAACTGACCCAACATACCGACATTAGAATCTTGGGTAGACACATTGAAAACACTGTACTCAAGTCACGCGTGACTTGGACGCTCAAAACGACTGCAAGGGGGGGGGGGGACGTGCCAGCTCCTGTGCCAGGTAAGTTACGGGCTCACCATAGCCCGTGCTACTTTGAACTTGTTCAGAGTAGCTGAATCTATAACTACAGCGACTGCAAGGGTCCCTCACACCAGTTGAAACTAGAAAGAGAGAGTCGGCCTACAAGTGTCACGAATGATAACAGAGCAAAGTTGCGAAGACACCGAACCCATATAAGAAGTAATCACAACACAGGAAACATTAACCCGTTTATTATGCGAGGAAACAGTACTAAAGAACACAATGGTTGAATGAGGAAATGGCGCATTCGGCCACATGGACGTCCTGTTATTGAGTGAATGAGGCAGACGATATCTAGAGACCAAAATGGGAATAAACCCTATTTACAGAAGAAAAAACGAATATATGAAATGGGTAGTAATTTGCAGCAGATCCTTGTGTCTCATTAGATAGGAGCCCAAGAGCTGAAACCCCCTCACGCATAACGCACCCAACATACACCACAATCTACCACCACAAATTTCCTACGCCATAATAA
Organism: Procambarus clarkii; assembly: GCF_040958095.1. Taxonomy (NCBI): domain Eukaryota; kingdom Metazoa; phylum Arthropoda; class Malacostraca; order Decapoda; family Cambaridae; genus Procambarus; species Procambarus clarkii. The sequence goes on from NC_091196.1 coordinate 22,357,045, forward strand.
AGTATTCGATCTGCACCACCAAGCAACCAGCGAGCCGGCTGGTTACTCCCACTACAATAATAAAACAACGTGTTATAATTATTACCCATCCTAATCTTATCTTTAGTATTATACATCCATTATACATGCCAAAACAACTATTATAGTCATAATTAGGACTAAATAACCCAATTATTATTATTATTATTATTATTCAATGAAGAGCAAGAGGTAGAGGTGTGGCACATGATGATGGGTGCCGCTAGTGACAACATCCACCAGCACCAAGGCTGCCACACTGGGCTGGTAAAGACAATGGGCGAGGGGGTCAAACATCCCGTTACCTCTGTTACGCCACGTGAAGCACACTGACCCGGAGAGCCCCCCCTGGGAGTCCGCGCTCCTGGCACGAAGGCAGACGTTGAGGTGAGGAATGGAGGGGAGACCAGGATTTCTGCCTACCTGGATTTTACCTGGATGGGGTTCAGGGAGTTTTACTTCTTGACTTGTGAGAGTCTGGTCCAACAGGGTGTTGCTTGGAGCCGATTGATTGATGAAGATTAAGCAACCCAAAAGGTGGCACGGCCTTTCTTAATACATGCCGAGAGGATATTAAACAGCTTCTTAGCGAGTACGGAGAGAGAGAACAGTTCTATCTATAACGTCTCAAACACTTTGATCAATGTCAGTCTACGGCTTTACGGGAAACTACTTAGGCTTAGTAGTCCATAAATGTCTTCTCAAGATAGAAGTCAAAAAGCGCACTCTCAATGTACACTTTGAAGCTTGCGATCAAATTGTGCAGTCTCCGTGGTGTAGTGGTAAGACACTCGCCTGGCGTTCCGCGAGCGCTAAGTCATGGGTTCGTATCCTGGCCGGGGAGGATTTACTGGGCGCAATTCCTTAACTGTAGCCTCTGTTTAACACAACAGTAAAATGTGTACTTGGATGAAAAAACGATTCTTCGCGGCAGGGGATCGTATTCCAGGGACCATAGGATTAAGGACTTGCCCGAAACGCTACGCGTACTAGTGGCTGTACAAGAATGTAACAACTCTTGTATATATCTCAAAAAAAAAAAAAAAAAAAAATCACTTGCAGAGTGAATGCACAGACCAGTCAACCGGTATGAAGTGAATGACGTGAAAGGCTAGTCACCTGATAGGGCGAGTCACCCGACTCCTCTGGGAACCACCTTTCCCACACCTCCCGTCCACATTTCCCTCCCACACACTGTAGCTTCACCAACCTTCCCACACGTTCTCCAAGCACTTTTACGCCACAACGCCCGTTATCGCCAACAAAAACAACACTGGCAGCCTCAACGGGGGATGGGTGGGAAAGATGGTGGGATGGAAACCAACAGCCCCAGAACGGGGGAGGGGGAACTGGCAACCCCAAAAGGGGAAACCGATAGCTTCAAAGGGGAATGAGGGACCAGCAGCCTTGTATACCAAAAAAATCAATGCAGCATCGCGTCTGCGAAATTCACGTCAAGTATCCAGATGAAGTTAACCAATTCTCTGTCCGCTCGACCGTCTGTTCCTCCATCAGTTCTTCGCCCTGTTGCTCCCTCGTGGTCAACACTACTTCAACGGCTCTAACGTTATGGTCGGCGGCGCACAACTGTCTTAAGCGGTGGCGAAGGGGTAGCTGATCCTGGCCCTACCTCACCCTTCACGGTGCTGACCGTGGCCCTACCCCTCCCTCCTCCCACGGTGCTGACCGTGGACCTACCCCCCCCCCTCCTCCTCCCACGGTGCTGACCGTGTGTGGTGGGAGTGTGTTACACAGTCACGCACCTAAGCAACCCGTCCTCTCCAACGGTACCTTTCATCTTGACGTATAAATCTCCCACGAGGCCAGAAACTGATGTGCTAAAAATCATAGCAGCTCGCAAAATTGACGCATGTCCTGTTTTTAATTCGAAGATTCTTGGTTAGGTCGAATTCGTGCAGTTTAGTACATTAGTGACGTCGTGAGCGCTCGAGAGGACGGCGGGCCGTCTTAACATATCATGAATGGTGTTGTAAAAGTGAAAGTTGAGGTGCGTACGGGTCCCTGCTCATGGGGCCCAAAGGTCGACCCCCCGGACGCGCGGAGGCACCCCACGCTACCGTTCCTCTTCGTCCACTAATAAGTCGTATTGTTCCCCACGTCATGGCAATTCAACTTCTTTATTGTGCACCCCATACCCATCCCGTGGGCGGTGGTGTAAAGGGTTACAGTCATGCAACCAACGTGACAAATGCAACTTACTCTGAAAGGTAAAGGTCCAAATATATCTCGCCTTGTCTATGCATCGGATTCTACTATAGGTTAGGTTGGTTAGTTGACGGATGGAAATAAAATGGAAATTTGGACGGATGGAAATTCGATGTCTTACATCAATCCTTCTCAAGGTTTCTGGTTAGGAAATTGCAATCATAATTATTTTTTTTTTTTTGAGTGGCAAAATCAAGATAACTGGCTGCATGGTAAATGGCAAGAGTCGTGAGAGTATCCAGAAAGCTCAGAGTTAGCCCCTCACCCAGATCAATAATATATATATATACATACAAACACAAACAGGCGAAAATAGGAACGTATTGGCGTGCTCGTGAAAAGTATGACATTTGGAAAGGAGGAAGGGGGAGAAGGGGGTGGATGAAATAGTCACGTGTTCAGGAAGAAATGTAGGGAATGGAGGCACAATAATTTTTAGACACACAAGGCGAGAACCCCGCCTCTCACCTCTCCATATAATTACTCTATATTATAGATGGACTGTTACGGGCTCACTATAGTCCGTGCTACATGGACATGTCATTCTGGGTAGCTAAATCTGAAAATAAAATCGAATGCTAAAAATATCCAATCAACTGTAGTTCACCCTAATCCCAAAGTCGAGGTTTCCTGAATACTTACAGTTGGTGAAGTAGCCGCCTCTCATGAAGCCCATGGTGCTGGTGCTGGCGGGACGCTGACTGTAGACCACAGGTGGACAGTTTTCGAGGGGGTGCAGTGGTGATACGCGCGCTCACACCCGTCAGCCCCCCTCTCTACACCACTACACACTTCACTAGTCTTGCAATACACTGTTCTTGAGTGATGTACTTTCACGCGTCAAGTCACTTTGAGCACAGTTACAAAAACGTTTATTTACACGTTCACTAACGAATGCTTAAAAGCAAAAAAACTAAGCCAGTCAACTTCGTATACTCTCCTCGTCTACAGGTAACTGTATAACAAGTCTTTCCATTCCCTTATTTACCTCAACTTCCAACCTAACCGCCCTATAGTGTTGAAATCCCACCCCACTCTTCCCTCTCCCGTATTTCCCTCCTGTCTACCAGAAGGGAAAAAAGTTTACCAAAATGGGGAGAATTAAAGCATGTACTATCCTGGGTCAACCGACTGTTGATAAACCTCACCAATTTCAATATAATCACGTTTAATATACTATCAATATACAATTTTAACAATGCATTAAAGGACGAGAGTCGACAATTCAAGCGTCTAACGATAGCAAAAATATAGTAAACAAATTGCCAAAATGAAAGTGAATTAATGAGGCTAAACAAACAATAACGAAAGTATAATGGACAATTCAAAACAAACACTAAAAAGTGGAGCAGAGAGGCCATGGACGAGTTGACTGTGGGCGGGGGTGGAGGGGGGGGGGGCGGGGGGGGGGGGGTTGGAGGAGTGGAGGGGTGGAGGGGTGGAGAGGGGAGGGGGAGGGTGAGGGGGGTGAGGGAAGCTGTGTGGTAACTGTGCAAAAGGTGGCGTCAAGGACACCCAAGGTCGTGTTGGAGAGGAGCGAGGTGGGGATAGAGGGGGATGGGGAGGGGTAGAGAGATCAGGGGGAAGCAATGGGGGCCGGGAGTGGCCGCAGCCACTCCCGGCCCCCCGCCCCTTTCCTCCATTCAAGGAGGGTAGCAACTGGATATCTACCACCACCCTACGACAACCACACCCACCACCACCCTATGACAACCACACCCACCCTACGACAACCACACCCACCCTACGACAACCACACCCACCCTACGACAACCACACCCACCACCACCACCCTACGACAACCACACTCACCACCCCAGAATAACTTTCCAGTACCTAGAAGAGGTGACTGAGGGACTAAGGAGGAAGGGTGGAGAGGACAGTTGTCATAAGAAATGAGAACAGGAAAGAAAGAGAAAAGGGCAGGTTATAGGGGAAAATGACGAAAGAGGATATGGAATGGGAGGACGGAGAGAAGGTGTTGTATAATCAGGGACACGCCTCGTAAAAAAAAAAAAATATCCCCTCCCCATCACATGGAGGATTGGGGGGGGCGGAATTAACTATTTTCTGCTAATCTGTATCTATAAAAGAAAATGTCCGTCTGTCCGATATTGGAGGCTAGATGCATGGGGCTAGCCTCACCCAAGGGACAGAGGCTAGTCAGGGTCGCCGCCCAGTGCCACATTACGAAATGTCGATCTCTAACCCCTCCCCCCCCCCCCCCCCCCCCCGCGAGCAAATGCCATGGTCTGAAATGAAACCGCAGACGTGTTTTTACCCAGAGCTTTTAATGTTTATTCCCACCGTTTACCCGCGCATTTTCATAAATTACTCTAAAACGATTAACTGAATTCCACCCCCTTTCTCCTGAAATGATAGTACCTATAGCAAATATTTGGTAGCAAGTACCAATATGCAGTCATGGACCACCAAAAAGTTCCCTTTTGCATTTTAAATTTATAGGCCACAGAAAAAGCTAAAAACCAAACTTAAACATTCATAGGCCTAGTATAGCGTACACATACTATACTGTATACGTATATTAATATACCAAAGTGTATATTAAGCCTAGGATGGCTATACGAGATTATTTTATGTTGCGGTAAAGAGCCTTCCCCCCCCCCCCACATTTGTCCAAAGTTAATAATACAAAAGTCAGCTTCTGGTGGTCCATCACTACTGGTACTTTCCTTCAAATAGTTACTATACGTACTATCATTTAAGTAGGATGGACTTCTGAGGTCACATGTGTAAATGAAAATGGCTGTTCGAGGTTGAGGCCAGACGGGGAAAGAGGGGAGAGGATAAGAAGATGAACAATGAGAAGGGAAGCAGGGAAGGGGTGGGGGAAAGGAGAAATGGGGGAAGGTGTGTGTGAAAATAAAGAGGGAGTAAGAAGATGGGGGGTAAGGGAGGAGAGGGTGGATGGGAAGGAGGAGGAAGATCTAGTACCCCGGGCACCGCCGGGTACCCCTTCCAGGAAATAACTGTAAAAGAAAACCCGCACGAGGGAAGACAAAACTAGGAAAGCGTTAAAGAAAATGGTGGGCAATATCATACTGGCGCACACACAGGTGATATTTTTTTTCAGGTCAAATATCCCCTGTGCGGGCCAGGGTTTTCAGGTAAATTTAGAATATCCCCTGTGCGGGCCATGGTTTTCAGGTTCCAATATCATCTGTGTGAGCCAGGGTTTTCAGGAGAATTTGGGGAGTCACAGATTTGGAATTAGGGAATTCTTATAATGAAAAATAATGTCATACGAGTTTGTTAAAGTTCTTATAAGAAAAATAATTTCCGAGACATAGAAGTTTGTTAAGGCCTTATGGGAGAAATTCAAATAACGTGTGTAGCTCTTTAGGGCTTCCAGGAGAACTCGTATGACATTATTTTTCATTATAAGAATTCCCTAATTCCAAATCTGTGACTCCCCAAATTCTCCTGAAAACCCTGGCTCACACAGATGATATTGGAACCTATCCCACCGCTGCCACCATTGTAACGGGGGGTGGGGGAAATAGCTCTATCTTGTCCATTATTCCACCCCCCAGTTAACTAACGAGGCCGGGGGAAACAGCTCTCTCTAGTCCGTTATCCCGTCCCCAGTTAGCTAACTATTCTAGAGCACTCCCAGAGATCCTAAGGCAACCTCTCTGGTTCAACACCTTGTAACCTAGGTATTCGACTACCTAGGTGCTAAGACTACAAGGCGCCGTCACTTGATCAGTTACCCGAAACTCTAGAGAGAACTCTAGAATACAGAATCATTGCCACAAACGTATAAGAGAAAACGAAAGGAAAGAAATGAATAGTGAAGTAATTAGTGAGGGCTTGGGGGTGAGAGGGAGAGAGGTGGGAGGAGCGAGGAGGGTCATTAGTTGAAAGTGAGAGTTTAGAGATGGGTGGAGGGAGAGGTGTAGATAGGTAGAAGGAGAAGAGTAGATAGTAGAAGGAGAAGAGTAGATAGTAGAAGTAGAAGAGTAGATAGTAGATAAAAGTAGATAGTAGAAGACGAAATGCTGCCACCATCCATTCATGATCATTACATACAAGACAAGGAATGGAACTTGCCTGTATCACAAAATTCTCAAAGGATGTTATCATGAGTTCATTATTAGTATGTTCCCTCTGTACCATGTATCATTCTCCAAACATGTACTCATTAAATCATGAAACCAGTAATCACAGAGGCTTTCTCACCTCAACTCAAAATCTCTAGGGAACAAAGTTAAACACAATTTAAATAATAAATTCATAATTATATTTCCCATGAAGTATCATCATTTAGCAATTCAATTAAAATGTTCCAGTTTAATATTTAAAGTGAGTCATCCTCCAAGAATCTGAGAACCCTACAACTTGACTGCCCCTGATCATCACACAACACTTGTAAAACACGACCAAGTCACCTTAATGTTCACTCACCGAGGACTGAGTCTAAGTTGAATAGAGAGGGGGGGGGGTCTGTAGTTGACAGAGACTCCCGCCCTGCCGGCCGACAGCCTCCCTGGTAGGGCTGTCTTCTCTGCTTCTGCTGACTCCCGTTCTGTCTGTTAATCCTCTATGCTGGATAGCTCTCCGAGTTTATATTGGGGAACCTAGTAGCTAACTCCGCCCACAAGTAGATAGCCTCCGGCACTACCAAGCCACTCCTTAAACGTCGGCATGTTTGAAGGCTACCCGGCTCCAATTATACGCTTAGCGGAAGCAAGGTGAAATTCTCATGATCTGACCTCAGGTCACTTGGGGTCGTTAACGGTTAGAGGTGTGAGATCTCAGGCAGACAACTGGCGCCTCTCCGATCCTTGTCTGTGACTCATGTACTCTATGTATGTATTAACCTAAACCAAACACTTTTACAGTGTTACAAGAGGGGAAAAAAGCTGAAGCAAAGAAGGAAATAAATACCATAAAAAACTGACATACTGGGAGTGATATGGCAGTAAATAATGGATGACAATGCCACCAAAAGGCATGACTGACTATATGAAGCAAAAAAAAAAAAAAAAATGAACCGAGGAGAAAACTGCAGAGGGAGGGAGGAAAGAGGGTGACGAGTGTGTGAGAGATGGAAGGGGGGGGGGAACGAGGGAGAGTGGTGGGAAGTGTTGGGGGGGGGAGCGAAGGGGAGGTGGTGTAAAGAAGGGGAAGCGAGGGGGAGGAAGCGTAAAGAGAGGGAAGCAAGGGAGATGATACCTCAGCAGTGTGGTGTGCTCACTACCGTGGGGGTCATTGAAATCTCCCACCACCACCCCCCACCTGCTCCCCGTCTCAACAGGTACGCTCATCTATACTTATATATATCTACATCCTCCTCGTATGCTCTTTATCTTTGGTGTTCATAATTCCTACATCTGCAGTGTTGTTTGGTGGTTGTCGCTAGTACAAATAATCCCCTGGTTCATTTACTCCATCTTGTACCATGCCCCGGAATGGCTTTAATTCGTTCCACTTTTATGCCTATTTTTTTCCTCTCCCTGTTCTCTCGGAGCTACCTGATCAACACAACTGTTCCCTACGCCTTTGTGACGCTATGCAAGATCCGCTCACACTGCTCCATGCTCCTGTTCTACGCTCCCTACCTCCCCAAAAGCAGAGCATTGCACCTAGATTTTAGTGGCTTTTCCCTGCGGTGCTATTCAAGAGTGGTTGGCGATCCTTTGTGCTCTACAGGATACATTTTCAACGTTGAATGTGCTCAACAGAACGTAAAATTAACTAATTGGAACAGTACAATACAGTTCTTTCTAAGTTTGTCAGTTCTGGTGCCGGACACTGTTATGACACTGATCACTAACAGTATCTTTTGTCTGACAATACCTTCCACAATTTTGGTAAATACTCTCATACAAATACGTATGCACATTGACCGATACACTGTATCAGTACGAGGTCATTATTAGGTGTACTTACTCAGCCAAAATTCATAGATTATATCCACTATCTTATGCAGGTATCCTCTACCCTCCACCCCTGCACTCGCGTCCCCTCCCCCTCCAAGAACCCTCCAGTAGGCCTTCACCTTACACCCTCGATTATCAATACAATTTTCGGAAACCATCCGGTAAACGTTGTGCTAACAGTAGGAGACTTAGGAGACTAACGAGCCGGAGTGTGATGCACGGATACCGGACTGATGAACTAGTCAAAACACGACCCAGTCACAAAGTCGACACTGTTCTCTCAGTCCTCCAAGTTCATTGTATCAAGTCGAAAGTGCGAATCAACGGGCACGTGAGGCCCACCAGCACTCTGGTCCCCGGCAAGCTACCACATTGGCAAGTAGTAGCTGTGACTGTAGACCTCCCACACGCTACACACCACAGGGACGTGAACTATCCTGAGCGGTAAGCCGCCAGAGTGACACTGTCGCTTGCTCCCATCCCGGTGCTCACACCACCGCCATCCCTCCCTCACTCCCAGCAATTTCCCCCCCCCCCCATCTTCTCTACACTCCACCAGTAACAGCAGCAAGAGCACCACCAAAACCGTCAACACATCGCCATCCACCCCACCCCTCCCTCCATCCCTCCCACGCTAGGCTCGAAACTTTAACCCTTACTGTTTCAGAGACGTGTCAGTGATGCTGCGGAGGGAGTAAGGTCCTACACGTCAGTGTTTACAGACGACGCTAATCTGATAAGAGGGAAGGAAAGAGCTGCATAATGCTAGAGGAGGACTTGGTCAAGCTGCAGGAAAGGGCAGTGAAGTGGCTCCAGGAGTTTAATCCTCATCATATTAAGTAACCGAGGTTTGATGTTGCACGGGCGATGTTGGTGAGAGAGATGAGCAATAGAAATGTAAGGTAATGCTCGTATACAGCTGAGTAGTAGTAAAGAATGAACTTTACACAGAGGTGATGCAAGCAACCATCACTCATAGCTTCAAGAGAAAGAATGACAGTATTAGAAAGTCTGGAGGTATAAATGCACCAGGTACAACAGCTGCGAGGTGAGCTCTCAAAATGAATCTTCCCCCTTGTAGACAGCGAGGGTGCGCCAGTATAGACAATATACACCCAGGACGCCACATTCCAGCTCGACTTGACTGGCTGTATACGCGAGGGGGGGGGGGGGTGTAGAAATAGCCTAAGCTACTCTATCCCTTTGAGATGTATTTCTTTCTTATCTCAATAACATACTTGAACTTGGCTGTATACAGTTTAAATCACTTATATTCAGTTATAAGACGACTCTTATGAGAATTGAGAATTTTATTTTTAATTTCTTCCACACGCAAGTTTAAATCTTCACGAGTACCAAAATACACATACCAGCTGTAGCTAGGCTTTTCAACCTCTACTTTACACAAGGCTGACAGACTTCCGCTGGCATTAACTCTCAAGAGTGGCATTTGTCAACATTTTGAACTAAATGACACTGAAGCTAATCTACAAAAGTCCTCTAGCAATGAAAACGCCCAATTATATATAAGAATCATCAAAACTCAAACGAAGCTCAAAAAAATTCCCAAAAATTAAAATAGTACCTTCTAATGTTAAGGAATTCTTTCATTTTCATCCAAATCACCCCCTAGTCGTTAAGGCATAGTTACCGCCGTCTCTCAAATGGTACCCCTATCACCACTTTAGTGGTCTACAGCATGATGCTGTAGTAACATTATGAATTACCCAAGAACTACTTAATCATTCCAAGAATTCCATGTACTACAAACGACATTGAGCAATTTCCCACCAACCAAGTGTGTATATGTATGTATTAACACGATAGTACTTGAACGGGGTGAGAATAGCTTAAGCTACCTCATCCCTTTGTGTGTATTTTACCTCAAACTTATTTCAATTTCAATTAACCGGCAACCTTGCTCTAAACCTAGTCGGGTTGACGGGGCTACATGGCCGTGCGAACCACACCATCTGTGTGACCTCAACATGGCCGCCAGCAGGAACATCACCTCTTACCAGCCTCGGCCCCACCACACGTCATTCCTGCCGCCATCTGCAGCCTAATCTTACGGATCGCCGTTGTCACGATGCTGTCGTATCATACAATACTGTAACACCTTACATCAAATATATATCTGTAAAAAACGTACTTCGGAAAGATAGTTACTTGAATACGAACGACGATGAATACGCAAAATAAGCGGGTAAAATAGATGGTATGGATCTATTACGAATTGCGGTGTTTTCGTATCTCCTGGCCATGATGGCGATGACAACGACAATGCAAAGGTGGCTAATGGTGTAGTGTGTTAAGGTGGCTAATGGTTATGGTCAAGGCTATCGACCACAACATCAACATTTCCTGGGGCTGAATGACAAATGGTCTCGGTCGGTTAGGCGAGTTGTCTATGTACGAAAGTTTCTGGTCAGTCAAAACCACTTCAAATTTTACGCTTGTCAAATCTTTATAACGGGCTGAATACATGAATAATGATGACTCGCTATAAAATCAATAGCTTAAAAAATACATTAACCTTTTTTTTTTAACGCACGCACGCACACTAACGCACGCAGTGTCGAATGGAGTCCTCGTTGGTGACTGGAGGGACCTTGGTCGTGACTTTCAAGCGTCTCCCATTTGGACGATACACCACAACCCCCACCACTTGCAATGTAACCATACCACCACCACACGACCGCCCACACCGCCACAATGCCCGAAACGCTTTGCGTAATAGTGGCTTTAGGCATTGTATGTACTAGCCCTATCTATAAATCCATCACTATGTAAATTCTCTTGTATGTATGTACCTTACCTAAATAAACATTTGATTTGATTTGATTTGAACAAGACCACTGGCGCCGCCACACCACCCGAGCTCCACCACTACCACCAATTGGAAGCCATCACCACCTTATACTTGACAGTGATCCACCAGGAAATGCGTCATTTCCACCACTGCAATCCATTGTTGTTGTTGTTTTTATACAACTGCACGACCTAAATATTTAGCGGTAAATGTCAGGTCACCTTACACCAGTTTTGGCGATATAGCTTCTTAAAATGTCGCAAGTCTTTGACAATATTTAGGTCTCAAATCGAGTATTTTCCATGTCAACTGTAATTATCGAAGGCACTAAGCCAGTATGACTATATAACCACTTGGACGATCGGGGTTCAAGAATTAAAACCCTCGCTGAATAGACCATCCCAATTTGTATTGACAGGAATAGACTCGGTGGGGGGGGGGGGGGGGAGGGGGTTCATATTATACCGGACACCACGTTAACAAGTGGCGGTAATTCAGCCTGATGTCTCATTCTGTGTTAACAGCAAAATAAGTCGCCATCTCTTACACCCATTCATTTTCTGCCACTGTCATCATCATTAATATTATATCCGTTTTCTTTATTATATCGCGTATCCTGCTGGCAGCGTTGCCATCAAGATTACTGGTAGTGATTACAAGTTTCTCTGCCAATGGCGCTTCACTGGTCATCAAAGCTACTTTCCATTCGGCCATCACACTTTTCTTCGGCATTATCAATATTTCATGTATTGACCACGTCCCCCAATGCATGATTTGTGTCATTACTGTAGCTGTGGTTGTCAACGGCAGCGTGTGCGCGCGCACGCACGTCACGCCTCTGGCATCAACCCATCATTACCTTTTGATAAAATGGCGTTTCCACTCCCCCCCCCCCCCCCCCCTCCCATTACCAAAAGACCTCCAGAATATTATCTACAACATAAGTTGGTTGTCATTGTGGATAATGGAACGGGATGGAGGGGTAGGCTCGCATTCCATTCTCCACAACTGACGACCAACATTCTGGCAAAGATGAATACTCCATCCTAACGCGCAAACAAAACCCTCGTGCATGCAAATACGCACGCGCACAACACGTGCGTCTCGTCTAACACTTGCATGACTTGCTACAGCCAGCCAGCCAGCCAGCCAGGTCCACAAGCTTTTCTGCCAAAATTAGGTTAATATGCGATGTTCACACAACGGCTGGCGGCCAACACCTTGCCTCAGTCACGCCACCACTTCCCATGCTAACTCTTCCCAGTCATCGTAGCTGTTCCGAGGGCTGCAGTTGGCCCACGGAAATGGGGGCTAATGTGTCCGTTCTACCTCACCACTCCGGGTGGGAGGGGAAGCTTATATATAGCAATCCAACTCGAAAACGCGAAATAAAAACCAACATTGATTAGATTAGGCTTTACCAAATACGTCTTAAGAAACCACCAAGCAAGAAACCATGTTGGTCGGTGTTTCTATATACAGAAGAAACACCGACCAACATGTCTTAGATATTCTGACCTACACGCCTTAAGAACCACAAATGTTAATTGTTGGTTTTACGAATCGACAAGTCATAGAAACTCAAAAGCCAATGGTCGCCAGAAGCCTAAGTCACATCGTTTGAACTAGGATGTACGCCCCAACGCAAACTGCGCAATAAACACCATGAACCAGTCGGAAGAACCCCAACAAATCCATTACAACCCCCCCCCCCCCGTCCCCATATTGATAAGCAAGAACCCGGTCACAGCGATGCCAACCACGACAATGCATTCTAACCCACAAGCGACCAGAACCAGACAGCTTCTGCCTTATACGCTGCCAGAACTCGTCCACCCCACGCCACCACAACCCGCAAACCACGCTGCCTCATTAAAACCCCATCACAACCTAATCAACGTGACCACAACAACAAAAATCCTTACTGTTACGGAGGGAACTGGAACAGGAGGATGCTCTGCCTGTGGTAGGTCCAGTGTGGGTGGCTAATGGCGACGAGGCAAGGTGTCTCACGTCTCCCAGTCTGTTGCAGGGTTCATAACTACAGAACAAAACGTTTGGTATACATGCGTCTCCTACTGCTAAGGCCAGGAGAAGGCTATGCCACTATGATTACGCAGCAGAGGGCACACAAGGCGTACGAGAGCAGGATAAATGCTGGAATTAGGGGATTGAGGAAAGGTATGGTGCCCAACTACTAGGGGCAACGGGAATTGAACAAGAACCTGCAACCGGGCTGCAAGAAGTGAGGCCGCTACCATATAGATCACTTCGAGAGCATGGACCACAACCTCTACAGAATATTGTAATTGCCAAGTTCTCGAAATTTCCCCAAAATAAACATAATTGGGTGTACCTGGACGCATAATTCTCAAGGAGAAAGCGTTTGTACCAAAACGAATACAAAAATATTAATGCTCACCATGAAAAACTTAGAAGCTGTTAAGTGAGCACAAAGCGCGTTTTCAACACTGAACGCACATTATATGGTGTTAACACGCACACCACAGCGGCCGTCATGTGTGAAGACATTCCTATGCATCTGCATCAACTCTATATTAGCAATTGTCGTATCGAGAATTGAGCAATTGTAGAATCGTGTGGCAAATTTGAATCGTCGCCAAAGTAAATGTTACAAGCACCTGACGCTACAAGCGCAACACAGCGTTCAGCTTATCTTGAAGCTACAAGCGGCAACATCTCTGCATTCAGCGCTAGGATTCTAGATTTTCTACCAGAAGTGGAAAAGAAAGCACTCATAAATGTAAGATCACGGGGCGTGGCCAAGCTTTAGCTCTCGCCATAACGGCCACCAGCCACTGGTATTCACTCTTGCGGAATCCTTCATCTGAGCCGGGTTGCACAGGGAGACGAACTCCTACCTATTGTTACCTTCATTTGCAGAGCAAATATCAGCGTTGGTAGTCCTGTTGGTAGTCGTCTCTTATGATCTGATAAACAATTGCAAGCTTATCCCATTCCTGAACCTATAAAGCTAACATATAGATCTGAAAACGGCAATATAAAAATGCCCGTATCAAACGCCTTTAGCATCCAACTAATGAGGGTTAATAGCATTAATATTAACCACTACACACCAGGAGGATGTAGATAAATAAATGAGAGCACAACTACACTGACTCGGCAGCACAGCAAGCAATATGTTCTGGTGTTGGACAAATTAAGGCGACCTCAGAGCCAATCCGAGTTAGGATGAACTCGTTTCTGACAGCTTGCAATAGCATCTAAACTCCAAGTGGGTTCCTCTTAGAGGTATTCCTCGTCAGTAGGCGCGACGAGGCTATAAGCGGGGGAGGGGACGGAAGTGAGCAACAAGTGTAAACTCCCACCAACACGTAATGCTCAGCTTCATCCTCCAGGAAACGCAAACCTGCACCCCGCTTCCAGTCCACGCTCTCTACACAGCCCCCTTCCATCTCTACACCCCACGCATAAACCCCCCCCCCCACACACACACACTCTTCCTACACCCACACATACACACACCTCTTCCTACACCCATGACCCCCCCCCCACCTACCACCACACTCTACAAGTGCCCTACACCTAGGAACACGACCCACTGGGAGAGAGAGGGGGGCCTCCCAACACACGTGTACAATACAATTTTCCCCTCCTACACCCATGTACACAATTTTCCCCTCCTACACCCATGTACACAATTTTCCCCTACACCCATGTACACAATTTTCCCCTCCTACACCCATGTACACAATTTTCCCCTCCTACACCCATGTACACAATTTTCCCCTCCTACACCCATGTACACAATTTTCCCCTCCTACACCCATGTACACAATTTTCCCCTCCTACACCCATGTACACAATTTTCCCCTCCTACACCCATGTACACAATTCCCGCCTGCACCCATGTGCACACTATGCAATCTTCACAGTTGAATACCCTATAATTGTTTACATACTATCCTACTTGAGGAGGAGAGACTAAGGGAACTAAACCTCACGTTGCTGGAAGAAAGAAGAGTTGGGGGAGGGAACATGATCACCACATACAAGATTCTCATATGAATGATAGGTAGATGAATATTTAAAATGGGGAGCATATGCACAAAGGGACACAGGTGGAAACCGAGTACCCAGATGAGCCTTAGAGATATTAGAAAAACTAAGTCAAGAGTAGTTAACAAATGGAATGCATTAGGAAGTGATATGGTGGAAGCAGACTCCATACACAGTTTCACATGGTGATATGAGAGAGCCGAATAGGCTCAGAAATCTGTACACAGGTTAATTGACAGTTGAGAGGCAGGACCAAAGAGCAGAAGCTCAACCCCCGCAAGCACAACTAGGCGAGTACTTGAGCAGAACACTGCATGAAACCAAATGGTCCATGGCACGTATTTACACCTCACAATCTGGCCATTTATACATCACAAATCTCAACACCTCTCATTTAATCTTTTATAAAAAAACATGCTGTTTATACTTACAACCACATGAACGTGATGCACCACACACGTATGATCCCTCACCATCACATGTACCTCAACCATGTTCACATACATGTATGCAACACTACATAACCATGATACAAATGAGAACCCCCAACATTTCTAATACAAGGATTTTGTGTTTATTTACACTATTTGCACACTCCTCCACTTTCCCATGTACAGAATTCAACCTACTGTACATGTACACACCTGTGCATCATACACACTCGAGCAATCTTGCAAAGGTTGTGGATTCTAGTGGAATCCCTCATCACAGCCATTCGGTTATATCCGCGCCAAACAACATTCCACCACACGCAAGGTCAGCCTGTCTTTTTTTTCCCTTTATTACAGAATAGCCACTATAACAGGATTTTACAATACAGTATAAGAATACTTGCTTAAGGATGGGTAATTTCTACATCAACTAAAGCAATATTGTTACTTTTATTGTGAAACCAATTGTCAATGTGTAGTTCCTAGTGAAGCATACTGCATTACCTCTAATGTGCCACCTGCTTAAATTATCCCCAAACTATTTCACATTGAAAAATTCTATTGTAACTACAAAAAGGTTCCCAATAATCTCCATAATCCCTAATAACACCTGCAATCGATTCACTAACCATTAATGACTCTGTAAATATATTAATACATGTTCCCAAGGAGTTCCAGTAACCAGCAGAACTTCTCATCAGACCAAATTACATTTACACAGATATAAGCAGTCAGACAAACCATCGACAATCGAATTCCAACTCTCACACCAGACACTACAAGCCTCGCTACGGAACAGAGCCACTCCCACCCCATGTCAGAGCTCTCCACTCTGATCTGCTTCACAATTACATTTTTAATTTTTTATGTCCATATAGTGGTTAGTTCCACCTTTGTTTCATGGTTAACTCTTCTGTCTACTTGCATTTCTCATTTACTCGCCAGTTATATTCTCTAGAGGTTAGAGTGGCATCCCTTCTGGAGGCTTGAGTTGCATAGGTGACGGTTGTACCTGGGATTTTTGTCCTCAAGTACCTGTTTATGAGATTTGATCAAGTTCAGAATACTTTCAGGGGTTATTTGTCTGAGATTTTGCCTCTCTACCCTTGCATTTTGTGCTTGCAATCCATTGTTAATCTTCCAGATGGCCAAATTGCACTGGGTTTGGTTGGCTTGTGTTATTTATTATTTAACATTATTATTATTATTATTATTATTATTATTACACGGGTGGGTACAGGAACAGACGAATGCTGACCCCCAGTTAGCAGGCCGAGAGCTGTGGACAGAGCTTTCCCTTACCTTTGCTCATGGCAAGCCTTACCCCCACTAGTTTCCCTAGAATACAACCCGCCAATCTTTTCAACAACCAAGTACCCAATCACTGCTGGGTGAACAGAGGCAAACAGTTCAGGATTGGTGTCTAGTCAATCCTCCCCTCCTCCCCGGCCAGGATATGAACCTAGGCCAAATCACTTGCAAAGCGCGGGGTGAGTACATTGCCACTGCACAACGGGAACTGCAGTAAATATAAATGTATGATTTAAACCAGTGATTCACTTGGTCATTTCACGATGGCTCGCCCACTGGCTAGTTCAAAGAGTGGAGGTTAGGGTGACATCTGATACATAGTTCAATGGTGGTATCACAAAGAATTCATCTGAATCATTGATCTTCAATGTGTTCAGGGGATCACTGAAAATAGAATCACACTGTAGTTTCAGCATTTTGCTCATTTCTTTGTTCTTATCTGTGAATGTCCCATGACCCTTGTGCAAGGGCCTAGTGCAAGATGTAGTTTTTGTTCTAGATTTCGCATGGGAGAAAAAGTATTTTCGATTCCTCTTGGGTTCTTTTCTTGGCTATTCTCATTAAGATGTCAGACCAATTACAGTGTCCAATGTTTTTGTAATTTAAGCATCATACAATAATGTTTACCCTATTATCTTGTAATACTCATCATAAGCACTTTGAATACAAGTAAAAAGAGTAAAACAACTGTCCCCCTTTTGTCATAAAAAACAAGTGCCTCAGTCTTAAGACCCTCTGCTACAATCTTCAAAACTGGATCTGGGAGCCAATATAATAATTTGGTAATAATGCATTGTCGAGGGACAGGAAGCTAGTGTACATATACACGTTAGGCATATACAGCAGTGCGGTTCCAAGTCCCCACCCCTGAAGATCAAATTATTGACCCTACCCTGGATGCAACCCCACAACAAGCTTACTCTTATATAGTGCCAGGTAAACAGGTGCATTAGGTAATAAACACGCTCAACCATTTCTGTACCATCCAAGATTCGAACATGGAATTCCCAGTTGCGAGTCGAGAACGAACCCCACTTACCCGATGTATAAATTAGACTAATATTCATCTTATATTGAAATACTTATCTTTAAGTTCAGGAAAAAATGTGACCATATACATACTAAAAGTCTCGAGTATAAAATCCATACATTTGTCAATTGCTTGATGCATGGGCTTTAAAACATTTTCATGGTTTATACTACATATTAGAACTTTAAAAGGAATTCACAAAAGGTGAAATGGTAACCTAACATGTCCCAGGCTTAAATATACAATCCTGCACTTAACATGTGCAATCTTTGATCTTATTTACTACAGACATGTACTATACAAGCCTTAGGAAAAGTTATATTCAGTTGCTGTTCACTTTCTAGGGGCCTCTGCAAAATTACTTTACAAAAGGTGGACTCTGTGGGTGCAACAAGTTTCTATTTTGTAGTTTTGTCCCCAATACTGTACCTGGTACCTATATGTATTATCTTTTTTTGGAGGACAGGTTTGAATATCCAAACAGTACTAGGTCTGGTAGCCTGGTCAGAGACTGGGCAGCAGGAACGTCGATCCTCGAAATCTTCGAAAGTTAAGGTACCATCTAAATATTATACTGTACTTGCAAATTCAAGATATTTTAACCTGGAAGTTCAATCACGCTTACCAATTTTAAAACTGAAAATGTTTCACAATGTACTTACAAAAGTCTGCACGATACCCATTTGCCAGTGGAGGCTCTGGGGCAGGTTCTTGAGGGGGAGGAGGGATGTGCTCTCCCCGTCCTGCTCTAACTGCCCTACCTCGCCCAGATATGCCTTTCCCAGACATGTATAGCTTCACATCCTCCACTACATCTTTGGCACTAACTCGAAGGCACTGCAAGGAAAAAAAAATTAGGTATTGTATTTGGAATTTGTTTCAAATACACTCGGGTATTCGAAATACTTGTAATATCTTTCAACTACAGTTGAAAGTACCTCTAAATACCAAGATATACTAAAACAATTACAGAAGCTCCCAAAATATTTTGATTTTTACACTGATTACTTGCTTACACCAAGAAGACTAAAAAAATAAATTGCCTTGGCAACAATGTGGCAAGTGAGCAGCAAAACGTTGAAAAGGACAGCCACAAAGGCAACCATTTAAATAGTGCACTCAGACTGGGCAAAAGTAGCTGTTTTCTTTCTCAACCCCTTTACACAATTAAAAACAAAACATTTTCAGTGGGGGTTAAATGGGCAAACATTCAGGTACAGTAATACAGTGCTGTAAATCACTAATTTACATAAACTATACTGCTTACACATGATTTTTATGCCTTGTCTAACAAGTGTTCAAATTGAGAACACAGTTTCAGAGCAAATATTTCAATACATACAGTATGTCCTATAGGATATGGAGATATGAAGTCTGTAGGCATACACAAATCATCATCCAACACTGAACAAAGCAGACCCTTGCTATTTACATGGAATACTTTTGCGAGTCACCCATGAATGGTGAAACCGATTGTTAGAGACTAAGAGTTAATGGAAAAAATAAGGCTAGTTTTGCCAACTCAAGAACAAAAACTATTTGTAAAAGAATAAATTATGAAAAAATGAACAATACAAGTGATGAGTGCAAGTGCATGTTTAAGAGGGAAAATGTCTTTTGGATTTTTTCTATCTCGTGTAGAACTTTCTGTGCCATCTTTCTTTTTCCCACCCTCAAATAAGTCTTTTAGCCATTCCCAAAATACTTTGCATACTAGTGTCTTTATTACATATGCCTTTTATGCAACAACTATTCAACCTCTTTACTGTACTTTTTTTGTACATTTTTAATTCCATTTTTATAATTTATTTAAAAAATATAAAGAACACAATACAGTAGTGGTTAATTACAGAAAAATGCATATTTAATAAAGCAAATAGTATGCAAAGCATTTCATGCATAACTTTATATCATTCAGTTAAATTATTTACAGGTTTAAAGGGGGTAAACAATACTGAACGAGAAGGTCACACATTTTTCAAAATATTTCCCAAATTATACACAAATTTTAAGTAATACTAAATAAAAAGCACTGAAAACTTTATTATGGAATCTAGAGTTTTAGCAGCAGTACAGATATTGCATTTACAATACATTTTTCTGTTATTGTAAATTACAATAACAGCAAGACACAAAATTAACTTATTTTATCCGTGGAAATGAGTGAAATTTATTACACATTTGATATTTTTAAGTTTCTCATAAATGTCAAAACGCTGCTGAATTTTAAAATCCAGCTCGATAAAATCATATGGACAAATTGGTGGGGACCTTTGACAAGCTGCCAGCTTTCTGTCATAATTGAGGCCATTAGAGATAGTGGCTCTCGGGTAAATTCAGGTAAACCATTGTTTCTTCAATTTCCCTTTAGATTAATTTTTGTCGTGATATGAATGTCTGCTCAAGCATTTCAGGTACTCTGTTACTGTACATGTTAATCCCAGTATGATTGTATAAAATTTGGTACAAACCAGCAAAATCATGTACTGTAGGTGTGAATTTGAAGTATCTGGATTCTTGTAAATCAAGAGTTACTCAAGTGATGAGTACAGTATACTGTACTACTATAATCAGCATATTATACATTGTGGTAAGCAAAACCTGCATGATGCTTGGTCAGTGGGGTTTAATAGCCAGAACCTCGCTCTTGGCTAAGGAAGCCTCAATTAGCCATGTAAAGGCTCTGTCCCCAAATACTGAATATGCATATCCTATATTCAAGACTAACATACTGTTTAGTATAATCAGTATACTAAACAGCATACTGTACATATTATACAGAGGTATACTAATACACAAGTAATCAACTACATTCAATTTCAACAGGAGGACCTCCTTGGTTATGCCACTTGACAGCTTTGAGGCATTTACAAACTGAATTATTTTGGCAAGGGTTGACCAATTAAAATCTTATGAATTATGAATTTTCCATTCCAGATTTGAGACCTCTGGGAGGATTGAAACCATTGGAGGTCCAAAAGCACTGGCTAAATAGGCAAATTCAAGGTAAAATGGAATATGATGCCTGTTTCAGCAAACTGTCTTGGCAGACCTGCCAGACTGCCAATAAAATAACCATATTTCATATTTGTTAACACGCTTTCATTCTTTTTCCCCAGCGTTAGTATTAAATACAATTTGGAAAACTATTTAATTTATAAAAGGATTTAAACACCATTTAGATTATGAAGTTCAGTTTGGTCACCATATTCTTAATGGACAAATTCACTAGAGTACACACGTAGAAGGACAACAAAATTAATGCCGGGAATTAGAAACCATTATGAAGATGTTTAAAAAGTAAAGATTAATTTACATTCTCTATACAGACAAATTAAGGGTTGATATTATTGATGTATATAAATGATTATAAGGGAATAACAAAGGATATAAACAAGGTTTTAAATCGAGCAACACATAATAGAACATGAAACACGGTACAATCTTGGAAATTTAGATTTGGGTAAGAAATCTAGAAATACAAGAAAGATATCTTAGAAAAGCTAGATTTGGGAAAGACTGGTAAATACTCGTTTGGAAATAGGGTTGTAGATATATGTACTGTATAACTTAACAGGCAACAGAGACCTAGGATAGCTGCATTGTTTCAAGTGAAGGTTAAGACATATGAATGATAAAATTCATACATCATGGACAAAAATAGAAGTTACCTTACATGGGCCAATAGATCTTCTGAAGTTACCTTTATTTCTGTGTTCTTATGTTAAAGACTAAATAGACTAAATAAAAAATGAGCAAGCCTGGGGAGTGCTAAGGGAGAGAAATGGTGGCAGTAGTTTGAAAGAAAAATGCTGAAGAAACCAAGGAAAAGGCATTTGATGAGGCTGGCTATAAATGGTTCATGCAACATAGTGTAGGACTATTGTAGTGTTTTGTAATGAATGCAGTACTAAATGATTTGGCCATACATTATAATACCCTGGGAACACATGTGGTCCCTTACACTAAAAGTTATTTGGCCATTTTATCTAAAATATAATTTACTAAAATACTTTTTCTGCCATCTAAAAAAAAAATGTTAATATAAAAACTTTCATGTTCTTATCAGAAAAACAATAAGAAACTGTGCGAGTCCAAAAGATGCAGCTAGGAAAAACACTGCAGTCTACTACAGTTCGGACACTTTTAGAGGATGACTTAGGGTAGTATTGTAAAAGTACACTGTACCGATTGTGAACAGAGTTACGGATAGACTCATTACTTTATGGAAAAGTGAAATGGACAATTACATGTGGAGTAAGTCTTGTGAGGGAATATGGTTTGTAGAACAAGCTAGACAATGCACAATAAAATCACAAGATGGACATAACCGATAAAGCATTGAGGCTTGACAATGGGATCAATCGAACCCGCATCCCTCCTCTCCCTAGACAATGTTTATATAGGACTACACAGAATGACGTTCCCTGGGCTTACATGACATCAAGCATGCATGGTACAAAGATTATAGCAGCCTAAACAAAGTATAGATTGATGTCAGATATTGTGTATTTCTTGGCAAGAGAAGCTCACTTATGCAGGAGTAGAAAATTCTGATTTCATACTCGGTATATAATGCACCATGACAATAAACCATTATTCTGTCCAGAACTTTGAATTAAAGTACTGTACCTAGTGACCTTGCATTGGCACTATGCTTATGTATTAAATGTTATATAATGCAGGAACATGTGTGGAAAATATTCAATTGATAGTTACCTGGAAAATGTGCATTTCTGTTGGGTTCTGGTAATTCCTCTTAGGGTCTTCTGCTACAACGAATATGAAGATGTTGTTATACAACTCTTTGGGGTCATCACTTGTAAATGCTGTTGGTTCCCTTATCAATTCCATTGGAAACTTTTCAACTGTATCCTGTATAAAAAATAAAATTGTGTTTAGTGTATGAAATTTATTTAAAAGTGTAAAATTAAATAATTCTCACTCCACTGAAGTATTTAACTAACATATTAAGAGTAATTTTTTTTTTTTTTGGCTCATCATACTAATAACTAAATGTTTGGGGTCATGAAAAGTTCTAAATTAATATTCAGAACGCTTTCTCTGTTGGTAGTTTGGTGGTCATCGGCCTCTTCAACCTCGAGAAAGCTCAAGATTTAGCACAGTACAATTAAACACATTTCAGGTCTATTTTATGGTTT
Organism: Procambarus clarkii; assembly: GCF_040958095.1. Lineage (NCBI taxonomy): Eukaryota > Metazoa > Arthropoda > Malacostraca > Decapoda > Cambaridae > Procambarus > Procambarus clarkii. Next base: position 22,379,982 of record NC_091196.1, read on the forward strand.
TGGTTTGAGGGGTCCACCTGCCGCTTTTCCTTACAAACTTCCTTTCCTACAATTTCTTTAAGATGTAAATTGGGATTAATTTCTTTTGTTGGCATTTTAAGGGTATCCCACAAGAAGTGCATTAAGCATCACTATTTTACCTGCTATTGGTATTGGATCCTCTCTTAGAGCATAGGATAAACCCTAACCATATGTAAACAACTTCACTCTGTGCTGTAGCAGCGATTTTAATTTCTTACAATGGAAGCTTAATGTTGCAAACCATAGTGTAACATCCTGTGTTGCCAAAAACTTAAAATTCTCTGCTACTAAAACATGTGCTATGACTTTACCTGAGAGCCACCATCTACTATGACCTTAATGGAAACAAAGTTGACAGCTCGTCAGAGGGTCCTCCTTATTCCCGAGTTTTTTTACCCAGCTGCATTTTGAACGTAAGTACTATCTTGGCATATATGATTTAGGTTAGTTAGCAATTACGAGTTTATTATACTATGAATGAAAGACTGTTACATTGTTGCTTGTTGAGCTTGAAGCTAAACTCTTGAGCAAGTTACATTGATCCTTTTAAAGAAGTGGTTATCTTCCACTCTTTCCATTTGTTTTTAATACCTTCCAATTTAATCAGTATTGTAAAGGCCTCGATGAGCTCAGCTGTATCATGTCTGGTTTGTTCTGCTGGTAGTCCTGAGGCAGTCCACCTTCCCTGATATAAGAATCGACTTTTGTTCTGGGATGAATTTGAGATCTTTGTGTTTATAACAAGTAGTCCAGATAAGGGTGCACCACATATGTTGTTTATTTAATTGTTTAATTTCTACAATATACAAGAAGGTACACTGGATTTGTGAGTACTTTACACTGGTATTCTTACATTCAAGCAGCTTCTTACATTCAAGCGACTTCCTTCAAGACCAAGCAGAAGAGTAATAATTATTAATTACAACATTATAATTACTATAATACAAATAATTAAAATGAATTATATTTTATTAGTAATAATTATAATAATAATTATTGTAATTAATAATTACTACTCTTCCTTCTGCTTGGTCTTGAAGGAAGTCGGCCTCGGGTGAAAGGGGGCTGTGACAATCTCTGTCTGGAACCCATAGGTGCGGGGCTGGGACGTTCACCTCCTGGGGCTCGCATGGCCCAAGCTCTGCTTCAGGAGGCTGGGGTCATTCTTGCCCTTGCTGGAGTAGTTCTTCTCTGGCCCCGACCACAGCGGTCTGCAGGTTTGTAGTTCCTGTGCCTTCTTTTACCAACTTCAAGGTAACCTCTTGAGCTGGAGCCGCTAGGGCAGTTCATTGTTGCCTTCAACCTCATTCTGACAGTTCCTGTGACGGTGCTAAAACCAATCATATTGGTGTTTGCCTCTCCATTGGAGACTTTTGGCACTGTGGAGAGGGAGGAACGGGGGAGGGGACCTGCTGCATGGGTGACAGTTTATTCCCCATATCAACCAACCCCTGGCCTTGTGCCCTGGAGAGGCCACTCCAGACCGACAACCAGAGCGCAACTCCATAGCCTCCCGAGACTGATGGATGCCTACTATGTATTACTACTATTACATTCTCAGAGCCACTAACATGTGTAGCATTCCAGGCAATGTACAGCTGAATAACCAATTTATTTTCCTTGAAGTTAAGATTAGTTTGATTATGCCTGTCTTTTTTTTTTTTTTAACTGCAAGTCAACTCTGATGAGTTGAAACTTTGCCCATTTGTTTCTGCCTCGTGCAGGAATCGAACCCGCTCCACAGAATTACGAGTCCTGCGCGCTATCCACCAGGCTACGAGGCCCCCGTCAGGGTGTCCGAATGCTTTATGTGCAACAAATCTCGGGACACTAGTTTTATTAATATTTTCATTGCTATTTCATGTACAGGGTCTATTTCTGTGTCATTTAGCAGACCATCTCTTCTGTCATGTCATAAATCTTACCATTTAACCTAATACAATTTTTTTTTTTTTTTGCCATAAACCTTGTTATTTTACTTAAGGTTTACAGTTTGGTTGGCTTTTTCAGCCAACTCTTTTGGTTTTAGGTACCTCATTACCATCCACAACTTTAAGGCCTTAAAGTTATAGATGGAGGAGTCTTCCACAAATATTACCTTTAAGAGCATTCCATTTGCTAACTACCTGTACAGGGTACAAGTACTTCTTTAAGTCCCTTTGGCTCACTTGCACCTCTAGTTTCCATCTGTGTCCTCTTGTTCTGCTTTCTCTCAATCTGAAGAGGCTATCTTTGTCCAGCTTATCTATTCCCTCAGTATCTTTTAAGTAGTGATTTTATCCTCCTATTCCTTCTACCCTATAGGGTCTTGAGATTTAGTTCGTTTTAGTTTTGAGATTTAGCAGTCCCCATGGCACAGTGGTAAAACACTCCCTCTGCTCTTCATGAGTGCTTTGGCCTGGGTTTATATCCTGGCCGGGGAGGATTTACTGGACGTCAATCCTTAACTGTAGCCTCAGTTCACCTAGCAATGACTGGGTACCTGGTTGTTAAATAATTTGGCGAGTCGTATTCTGGGGAAAAATTAGGATCAAGGACCTGCCCAAAATACTATGTATGCTAGTAACTTTATTTATATATGTATACAAGAGTTCTTATAAAATTCCATTAGCCTATTTCATACCTTAACCCTATTTGCTTTTTTTTTTTTTTTTTAAATGGACTATTTCTTTGTGCTTCAAAAGGCAAGGATTCCATGCCAGTGATGCATATTCCAGTATTGGTCTAACAAATGTGTAGATTGCTTTGAAGGAGTCCTGACTCAGGATTCAAAACGATGTTCTTATTTGCCAGCCTCCTCAGTACAGAGTATGCCTTCCTATATATTAAATTGGATTTAAATATAAAGAGTTGCTCTTGGGCTCACTTTCAATACTTTTTTTTTAATTTAACTGTCAAAGTCTCAAATCAATACAAAGAGGTATTTGAGATACTGAATGGAAAGCTATCAGAAAAACAAAATTAAACAAAATGTAACAAAACCATAAGACATTCCTATTACAGATACCTATTTACTTACCCCATTTTCATGTGATTGTATGCAGACCCATTTCTTGTCGAGCCTGAGTAACATCTTTTGTGTCCATATGCCCGAGGTTTTCTCCATATGTAAGAGGCGGCGCATGCCGTCAGCTGGGAACACCAGGTCTGACTCTGGAGACACTCTAAAGGTGGCAAGGTGCTCCAGTACGTAGGTTGGTCCATCTTCTGTGCTGACGACCGACCCATTGTCTGCAATATTGTAATTTGATATAAATGAAGTAAACTTGTAATTTTCAGCTTATGATCCTCCACAGTAGTATGAAATAATGCAACATACGTGTGACATACAAACTTGAAAGCTACATTTGTATAATTAGCCTAATTTTCATTATAAAATACTAAGGAAAATGGCAGCCAAAGAATGTTACTACTTGTGGGATAAATATTTCCAATCTTGCCCAAAACGCTATGCGTACTAGTGCTTTAGGTATTGTATGTACTACCTCTATCTTTAAATCTAACAATGTTTGTACTGTAACACTGCAACTATGTATGTACTGTTCCTAAATAAATTATTATTTTTATTGTTTTTATTATTATTATTATTATTATTATTATTATTATTAAGAAATGTTTTCCCCTACACTTAAAATTCAAAATACTGTAGTCTACAAAAACAAATCTGACAATTAAATGGAGTGAAGGGTGAGAGGGAAAGAGGGTAGAGTACATTAGAACATTACAGAAGACCTATTTGTCATCATTATGGTGTCAGAGGACACTCCCTACAATACCTCAAATCCTACCTTACTGACAGGCTCCAATGTGTTTCTGTGAATAATACAATTTCGCCCACCCTACCCATCAACATTGGTGTTCCCCAGGGCAGCATACTTGGCCCTCTCCTCTTTCTCATCTACATTAATGACCTTCCAAATGCCTCCCAACACCTCAAACCAATCCTATTTGCTGACGACACAACCTTCATTTACTCCAGTCCTGATCCCCTTGCTCTAAATGCCACAGTAAATACTGAGCTAAATAAAGTCCATCTGTGGCTAACTGCCAACAAACTCACCCTTAACATTGACAAAACTTTCTATATTCTGTTTGGCAATAAATCCTCTAATCAAATAAATCTCAAAATAAATAATACCCAAATTTGTAACAAATTAGATGGCAAATTCCTTGGCATTCTCATTGACCACAAGCTGAATTTCCAGGGACACATTCTAAACATATCAAAAAAAGTTTCAAAAACTGTGGGCATTCTTTCTAAGATCAGATATTATGTACCACACCCTGCCCTGGTGACTCTCTATTACTCCCTTATCTATCCATATCTCAACTATGGTATTTGTGCTTGGGGCTCTACTACCCAAAATCACTTACGTCCTCTAATTACTCAACACAAAGCTGCTATTAGGACAATATCCAACTCTGGCCCCAGACATCACTCGGTACCCCTACTCAAATCTCTGAATATGTTAGACATTAAGTCACTGCACATTCACTCATGTGTATTATACATATACAAAACGCTAAATTGTAATGCCAATCCTGATCTCAAAAGCTTCATAGAAGGTTGTAACAGAACCCATGAGCACCACACCAGAAATAAATACAGTTTTGATATTCCTAGAGTACGACTTAATCAAACCAGAAATGCTCTACAAATCAAGGGGCCCAGGATGTGGAATGACCTTCCCAACCATGTTAAAGACAGTACCTCTCTCAACCAGTTTAAGTTAAAAACGAAGCTATACCTAATAAATTCCATGTAACCTACCTTACCCTTCTATTGTCAACCCATGTATGTTTTTTGTTTTTTTTTTGTTTTACAAATCAACGCTGTTTTAATGTAATTTTCTGTAATAATTTATAATTGTATTTGTGCTGTTTTTTCAACAATGTTCCCCCCCTCTTTTACCTCTATTTTTATTTGTACTCAACGCATTTTTTTCTTTTTACCCATTAGTTTTAAGCTTTAGTCAGTAGTGTTTTTTCCTGCCCGAAACGCTTTGCGTAATAGTGGCTTTAGGCATTGTATGTACTAGCTCTATCTATAAAGCCAACAAACTTTGTAAAATCTCTTTATGTATGTACCTTTGCCTAAATAAAAAAATTATTATTATTATTATTATTATTATTATTATTATTATAACTGTTGGCTGCAAAGAAATGACACGCTACACTAAGTTTTGCCTGGACAAAGGCAGTAAGGATTGTAAAGAAGGCTCTCCAAATGATCTTCTCCCTCCTCTTTATACTGTCATTTGAAGAAAAAAATTATTTATGGCACAATGCCATGGTAACAATGGTAATTCGGAAATAATGAACCTATCTGAGGGCACATGCTTGGGAGTACTAAGTGTGCAGATTCAAATCCTCCCTGTGGCTCCTGCTGATTTTCTCAAAAGTAATAAATAATACAAGAGCTAGAACTACATTCCCTTTTGCCCAAGAGAATGGACATGGCAACACCTTATCACTACTGTATTACTGTTTATTCCACCAAACAAAGCCATGTGTCACAAGTTATAAAATTTAAATGTAATTTTGCACATTAAACACATACAACTGAACTTATCTTAGTATTTCTAACAGATTTGCAAGTTTCCATCTACGGCAAAAGGAAATTTATTCTAGCTGTATATTCTACAACCGTAAAAAAAGGAAGACTAAACCAAACACCAGAAGATGATGACGAGACAAAGTTTTGGTCGTTGTAACACAATCGACTTGATAATGGTTCAAGACGGACCAAAACGTTGTTGTTTCCTCATCTTCTGGTGTGTGGTTTAAGCTTCATATTTTCAGCCACGTTACTGTGACTCACCGCATGCATAGAAAAAGAACCTGTTCCACATTTTTATTGCATCTACATTTCTTGCATTTCATGCCATTACAGTACTTCTTTGTTGAAGTTGCCTTTGCCTTGATACATTACTCATATTTGAATGTACATGTATTACAATTTATGCTCTCTAACGTTTCAATTAGCTCTCCACAGCTCCTCCCTCTATGCTAAAAAAAAGCATAAAGCTTAAATAAAACTAAACTAAAAACACAGCTACAGCTCTATGCTTTAAATAAAACTTCATAATTTTTTTTCTTCAAAGAATTATTTTTTGTAACCATGTGCTTGGCACGAATGCATAATTCATCAAAGCCTGTACCTTCACAACCCATTGTACCTTCTTGCATATAAATAAAAATGCAGTCTACCAGTACTGTACAGTATAATCAAAAGATTTAGCTATGAAATGATTTATTGCTCGCAGGTGGACATAGCCTTGTGTAGGCACTGAAGGTTGCCACTGATGGCCATCCCATGATCCTTCTCTAGGCTTTTCTAGTCTTCTAATTATTAGGTAATTACAAAACTAGGAAGAAAAAAACCTTGTTTAAAAAATTTAATCTGAAGAACAAGTACGTTTTATGCTTATTAGCTTCGAAAACAATTCCAACAAACAAGATTGCCATATTTCATTATTCTTTCTTTTTATTTCAATATTGTCTATTTTGATTTTAAATATTTTATTTTGATCGCCTCCACATTTTATTTACTACACATTTTAAAATAAATTTGCCAGCAAAATTATTCCAGGAGTAAACGAATCTAGAACAAAAATTCCTTGTCCTACACAGACAATAAATTGAACTTCAATTGTCTCACAATGATAAGAAAAAATATATAAAGGGGCATTAATCGTGAAAAGAGCTGATGCTACACTTTTAAATTCCAGAAGCGCTTTTAAATACATGAATGAGGAAACACTGAAGAAACTGTTCATGACATTTGTGAGACCGAGATCTGAATGCACAGCAGCTGTATATTCCATACCTTTAAAGAACATCAATAAACTGGAAAGGGTGTAAAGACATGCTACTAAATGGCTTACGGAACTGAAAAGCAAAAGCTACGAGGTGTTAAATATTCCAAAGCTGGAAGATGATGAAAATAGGCAATATGATCACTACATACTAAACATTAACAGGAACTGACAAAATAGTTAAGGCAGAACTTTTGAAACCTGCAACTTAAAGAACAAGAGGTCATCGATTCAAGCTAAGGAAACAAAGGTGCCGAAAAAACGTACAAAATTTTCTCTTTCATGACCCGAGTTGTTGAAGGTTGGAAGAAGTGAATGCCAAGACTACCAGTAGTTTCAAAGCGTCATATGAAAGATCGTTGGGTAGACAAGACACTGAGGGTTAACATGTGAGGAAGGGAGGAGGGAGGTATACATCTACACGTGGGGAAGGGAGGAGGGAGGTATACATCTACACGTGGGGAAGGGAGGAGGGGGGTATACATCTACACGTGGGGAAGGGAGGAGGGAGGTATACATCTACACGTGGGGAAGGGAGGAGGGAGGTATACATCTACACGTGGGGAAGGGAGGAGGGGGGTATACATCTACACGTGGGGAAGGGAGGAGGGAGGTATACATCTACACGTGGGGAAGGGAGGAGGGAGGTATACATCTACACGTGGGGAAGGGAGGAGGGAGGTATACATCTACACGTGGGGGAGGGAGGGAGGTATACATCTACACGTGGGGAAGGGAGGAGGGAGTATACATCTACACGTGGGGAAGGGAGGAGGGGGGTATACATCTACACGTGGGGAAGGGAGGAGGGGGGTATACATCTACACGTGGGGAAGGGAGGAGGGAGGTATACATCTACACGTGGGGAAGGGAGGAGGGAGGTATACATCTACACGTGGGGGAGGGAGGAGGGAGGTATACATCTACACGTGGGGAAGGGAGGGAGGTATACATCTACACGTGGGGAAGGGAGGAGGGGGGTATACATCTACACGTGGTGAAGGGAGGAAGGGGTATACATCTACACGTGGTGAAGGGAGGAGGGGGGTATACATCTACACGTGGGGAAGGGAGGAGGGGGGTATACATCTACACGTGGGGAAGGGAGGAGGGAGGTATACATCTACACGTGGGGGAGGGAGGAGGGAGGTATACATCTACACGTGGGGAAGGGAGGGAGGTATACATCTACACGTGGGGAAGGGAGGAGGGGGGTATACATCTACACGTGGTGAAGGGAGGAAGGGGTATACATCTACACGTGGTGAAGGGAGGAAGGGGTATACATCTACACGTGGTGAAGGGAGGAGGGGGGTATACATCTACACGTGGGGAAGGGAGGAGGGGGGTATACATCTACACGTGGTGAAGGGCGGAAGGGGTATACATCTACACGTGGTGAAGGGAGGAAGGGGTATACATCTACACGTGGTGAAGGGCGGAAGGGGTATACATCTACACGTGGTGAAGGGAGGAAGGGGTATACATCTACACGTGGTGAAGGGAGGAAGGGGTATACATCTACACGTGGTGAAGGGAGGAAGGGGTATACATCTACACGTGGTGAAGGGAGGAAGGGGTATACATCTACACGTGGTGAAGGGAGGAAGGGGTATACATCTACACGTGGTGAAGGGAGGAAGGGGTATACATCTACACGTGGTGAAGGGAGGAAGGGGTATACATCTACACGTGGTGAAGGGAGGAAGGGGTATACATCTACACGTGGTGAAGGGAGGAAGGGGTATACATCTACACGTGGTGAAGGGAGGAAGGGGTATACATCTACACGTGGTGAAGGGAGGAAGGGGTATACATCTACACGTGGGGAAGGGAGGAAGGGGTATACAACTACACGTGGTGAAGGGAGGAAGGGGTATACATCTACACATGGGGAGGAGGAGGAGGGCATATAATTGACTGCGTCGGTGGACAGAAAGCCATAAAAGAGAGTATTCATACACGACAGGCTTTTTTATCGAGGTCCCCCGAGGTTATCGCTCTGCACTACCAAACAGCCAACCACACTTGACGGAATAAGAGTAGAAGAAACAAGTGCAAAGTGTTTAGAGAGCGGGGGGGGGGGGGGGGGGAGAACAGGAAGACGTGGGGAGGGAAGAGGGGGTAATTCCTCTACAGGTGTGGAGAGAGGAGGGGTGTGTACCTCTACAGGTGTGGAGGGAGGAGGGGTGTGTTCCTCTACACGTGGGGGAAGGGAAGGGACTCGCTCACCTGAGGAGTAGCCGTTGCTGGCCGTGGAGTGTCCCCGGGGGTCGCTCCTGTACGGTGACATGCGATCACGGTCGTACGCTGAACTGAAAGTCAACACCACGCATTAGTAACAAACACGGCTACATCGCACATCAGTTGCTTCAAGAACAAGACGACACATTAAATCATGACAGACAAAAATCACGTACAGTACAATATTTATAGCCTATCAAAGATGGTTAATATAAATAAGAATTGCATCAGAAACCTTATGTTTAACTGTTGACCAAACCACATACTAGAAAGTGAAGGGACGATGACGTTTCGGTCCGTCCTGGACCATTCTCAAGTCGATTGCAACATCGACAATCGATATTCACAATCGATATCGATAATCACAATCGACTTGAGAATGGTCCAGGACGGGCCGATATGTCGTCGTCCCTTCACTTTCTAGTGTGGGGTTTGGCCAACATATTTCAGCCACGTTGTTGTGACTCCTCGTCTGTTTATGTTTAACTCTTTAAATACGTAAAGCAGAAATATATACGTATAGCAGAAATTTGGAAGTGCCAGCAAACCATATTTAACAAGCATTAATACAAAATAAATTACACTACAGGACTACAATTCACCGTTGATCTTAAGATCATACAAAAAAAGACTTATCCCCACGTACAGTGAGGGACCAGTACCTCGTAACACTTCCAAAGAACCCAGTACAGTACTACCAGAAAAAGCTAGCTCCAATCTTGACAAATGTCGAGAAGTTAGATTAAAGTTGGTCCGGTCGTTCAACGCTTTATTTTACAAGTCACGGCCCTTAAAGTAGACGCAAATAGCATACACAATGTACTAGAATACGTGGAGGCAGACAACCATGCAACTACAAAGAGAATTTATACAATAAACATGTTTGGAGACTAATTATATCGGCACAATTGTATCAATTATAGTTAATTGTGGGAGGTGTACATGTCACACTGTTATAGAGGCCCCAGAACCAAAAGAGAGTTAGCTTTAAATACTTGCCAGCCTTCACCCATGTTAGGTATTAGTTTACAATAAAATCAATTTCAAGTAACAACTACAATCCTTGTCTTAACTTACAGAATCACCAACGAACCATACACACTTATTTTACATATAAAAAAAACAATTACAATGGATATTTTCACATATTAAACACGGATATAATGTGAAAAAACTACCTCAGTGGAGGGGAGGGGGGCCTGTGAAGCAATTGGAGATGAAGTCAAATAAATTTAATGTTCATGTATTGAGAATTGTATGCACTTGGACTAACGAGTGCTTCCCTAACGTGATCCACGTCACTGGCACACAACTGCCATAAGCTAGGCTACCACAGCGCTCTGCGGTATAGTAACTTGCCCACATACTTTCCTGGTCATAATGTTTTTATTAAAACCCATTTTCCTTATTTCTAATCTTTCAGTTTATTCGCTTCTCCGTGTTTCGCACGAAACAAACCCCAGTTTAAGGACTTTGTTTACGTTTTTTCACAGTACAACCGTTTCTAGTTATTCTGTGCACCGTGAGACTTAACCAACACCAACCTCCAGCTGCCATGGCACAAAATGTCAGCACTTGTAAAAAGTAAACAATGCGAGTTTATTAACCACGCGAGACAATAATTGCTTCCAGACACTATTCAAGGCTGTGTGTTTGATAACGAGGAAAGTAATAGTGGTCGTTTCACTGACTGGTGGCTAACCCCAACACCAATGTAAATGACGTTACTGTACTTTAAATGCATTCCACTCTCCCATTTTCAGTCAGCGCTTGGGTGGAAGACATTAGTTAAATCTAAATTATAGCAAGACTTTAGTGCCAGTAATGGTTACCTTCAGAAGTTTGCATGTGGCAACAATGTTAAGTACTGCAATGTCGCATTACACACACTTTATCACGAGGCAACATTTTGCAGAATTTCCTGTCAAAAACTCTAGTGTAGACATTTAATTTAATTTTGCTTTACCATTTCCCTAAGTGTACAGTTACATAAAACCGGTTGTCTGCATTTGCACAAATACATATACATATCCGTAATCTATTTACATCAAGTAATTCAGCAAGAGGCTCACAACAGTCACTGTACAAGGCACTTTACATCTATGGCGAGTCACGCGGTTACTAGTCCTGCTCCACACCCACCCAACTGGGCGGCAGCTTTAGTCATGTGCAGGCTGCACCTACAATAAGCACATTTCGTATATTTCGCTAAGATTTCCGGCAGCACATCATTATGAATTTAGTACTTATACATTTCTTGGACTCCATTTATGGTGTTTTCTCCGAACTCCGCGATTTTTTCACATTCTATTATATAATGATGCAATGTGAATAGTTCTGCTGATAGTTGACATTTAGTCAAATCTACATCAGCAGATGTTACAAACTCCCAGAGGTACTTGTGGCCGAGACTAAGCCTAGCCGTGGTAACATAGAATTCTTGTGTACATAGATCTTGCACCAGTACTGTAACAATTTAATTTTCTTTTTTTTTGAGTTTCTTGTTGTAATGAGATGTTGACACCATAACAAATCTCTACACGCAGTTGAATTGAAGATATGTAAGGAAGTTCTCGTTCCCTATACGGGTTTGTCGGCAAGTGGAATGTATTTAAACCAAGGAAGATGTTGAAGCCAATTACATCCACAACTAAGAAAGGTTATGATGAAAACATCTATATTGAGTGGTTCAGTTCCTAGACCCATTATGTGCCTCTGTAACCCTTTCCACCCCCGCCTACGGGATAGGTATGGTATGCACAATGACTGACTAGGTGTAAACGGGTAGGCGACTGGCATTAGGAATCATCACTCCCGTGTAGACACTCAGATAAGCACACACGCCTCCTCCACATCCTTACAGGCTATTCATACCCGCGCCACCTCTTGGATGGCTTAATCTTCATCCATCAATCAATCAATCACCACATCCTCTGCTTCACCCCCACCACCACCCTCTACCGCGCAAAGTTTTAATTAAATTATTAACTGCAGCGTGTCATTCCTCAGCCCGGAGAAGTAACATTAAGAAGCGTGTATATTAACCAATCTTGACGGCGGCGCCTACTCAATATTCACAGCATCAAATTCTTAACAAGGTCAGATGTAACAAACAAGGAGCAACGGTTTCAAGCTCAACAAGACACAATGTAAGAATGAGAACCGATGCTTTTTCACCCACATGGTTATATGACTATGGAACCGCCTACCCGCCGAAACCATAAATGTTAAAACTGTTACATTTTAAAATCCAACTGGAAAAGATAAAGGCAAAACAGGGAGGGGGGCTTCGACAAGCTTCCTGTCTTAGTCGAGGCCACTAGTGTTAATGGCCCTCAGGTAAATTCTGGTAAAACAAGCCGAGCATGGACTAAGTGCGCTGCTGCTGTTTCAGATTTAGCTACTCAGGACGAAGTGTCCATGTAGCACGGGCTATGGTGAACCCGTAATTTGTAAGTGCGCATACGCATGTGTTTATAAGTGCGCCCGTCCATGCCTGTGTACCCGACTAACGCGAGCGCTCCTGCAAATCTGATTACAGAGTCGAATGCTATCTCCTGAGCCCCGCTTTACCAGTTGCCGGATGTCTAACGCAACGCCTCCAGAACCCACTAGCCCGGCCCGGCCCGGCCCGCCCCGCCCCGCCCACCACAATTGACACCCCCTCGCCTTCACCCCCGGAGCCTAACTGCACCACCCCGGCCACCCTCGCCACTCTGTGTGGTAAGGTAAGCAAGTCAACAGTTCAAGGTGCACCCAATTCCTCCCAGGTGTGTATATACCTCGGACAATAAACCGCCAGATTGGATTACACGGCAAAACAATAAGTCCTTGACACAATTGCAAAATCAACATTTTCTATTTTTTCTTCTTTAGTATGACGATGTTTTGCCATACGCACAAATACACACGTAAACGTTGGCAATCACAGTGTAAAAAGTGTACCCTTATTCACCGTCCACCCAGAAATAACATTATGAATGAATTTATACAGACTGGCTGTACAAATTTGTTATTTATTCTTTGCTCAACATTCTAGGCAAGGTTTTATCAAGCTTTTACGTGTCCACTTACGAAACATCATTCCTTAAACATAAATGTTTTTTGTTACATTTGTTAATGTAAAAGAAAGCCATATTTGTTAACAGATGCACAGGTTTCTAAGAGGATGTGTAAATGCTCTATGAATCCTGGTCCAGGGCAGTAAGCTGCATCAACCCCCCCTACATACCCCAAGGACTAAAGTTAAAGTATATCAAGACTAAAATACACCCCCAAAAGGATAAACAGCCAAGGACGCAGTATGATCTCAACCCGTTCCCCTACGCGGATTACTTTTGGTATTCTCCATAGTTACCAAGTCCCATACCAACTAATGTATTATAAAGTACTGCATTGTAGAAAAGTAACAATAACGTGGCTGGGATAAGTACCCACACTTACGAAACTAAATGAAAGTGGCCACATTTAGGTCCACCCTGGACCCCTTGGTCAAGCCGTGACCAGATATCAAGACTTGCATGATAATGGTCCAGAACGAACTGAAACTCCGTCACTTATTTCATTTGCGGTGAGTAGAGTATTATATAAATATCGCATTCCCTTTATTTAGTAGTTTTCAAGGATTGTTGACCTCACCATGCAACTGCAAAGTCTGGAATAATCACATTTGAGACTTGTTGCAAGCTACCAATGTATCATTTTATACAACCGTGTATATTATTTCAAACATTCAAGAAATACCTGTATTTATGTTGACGTGAAAGTGTATGACTAATGTGGGTGAATGACTGCACGGGGGAGTTACTGCCACGTCTCTTCCACGGGGTTCATGTTCTTGCTAGTTCAAGTGTCAGCGTCGACACGCGGGGTCACCGCCCCCACACCCACCACAAACTGTCCGCGTGTCACATTAGTTAGCCATTCACAACGTGCTTTCTTCTAGTTCATGATATCCTAAGACTTTCTGGGAGGGAGGCTTATAGGCAAATATTTCCTATTTCAAATGCAGGCGTTGAGTCACAATAACGTGGCTGAAGTATGTTGACCAGACTAGGTGAAGGGACGGCGACGTTTCGGTCCGTCCTGGACCATTCTCAAGTCGACTTGAGAATCACAATCGACTTGAGAATGGTCCAGGACGGACCGAAACGTCGTCGTTGTCTTTTCACCTTCTAGTGTGATCTGGTCAACATCTATTTCAACATCAAGGCTTTATTTGATACTTGTACATCTTGGTGGGAGCTAAAAACAACTAATGCAACTAGCTAGTGAGCATATAAAGAAATCAGATTTCAAGATGTGAGAGTTAGACTATTAATGCCACCAGACTAAACGCAGAGTTGGGCGCTACAACAAATATTCCATTGAAGAAGAAATAAAAATAATTCTATGATTCTCCCCGCTGCACCCCAAGTCCAACCCCCCCCCCCCCCCATCATTACCCCCTTGGAATCTTCTCCCCCTCACCCCCCACCCCCCCCTGCCTGTCACATGTACCCGGTGACATTTGAACGAGACAGTTGATCGAGACACGGTCGAGACAGTTGAGTGAGACACGGTTGAGAAAGCTGGGATTGAGACATGGTCGCAATATTCAGCGTTCATCTATTGCTTTTAAGTTCATTGTAATAAAACTTGTGTTGGCTGCAATGAGTTCTAGACTCGAGACTCTTCGACGCGTTCCCTCGCTGGAGTCATTAAGACTTAATTCCCAGTCATTCCATTTAACTTAAAAGTTCGCGGGTTGGACATGTATATGAGTGGGATTGGGTGGTTATAGATAGGAGCTGCCTCGTAGGGGCCAATAGGCCTTCTGCAGTTGCCTTTGTTCTTGTGTTCTGAAGCCCTAAGAACACTATTGAGGAATATGGCTTCAAGTTCGTTAGCGATTTAATGAGGTTTTGTTATTGTACTATTACAACGAGTACCTGCATGTTGAAGGGATATTTTGACGGAAATAATTTGAGTGTAGAGAAATTATTAGTTTCCTATGATTATTGGAGCAAGTAAAACAGAAGAAAACCGATGCTGAATGGATGTAGTGCGTTATTTTATTTAGAAGGAAGGGAGACTTGTTCCAAATCATTAAGGTTAAAACTTCTGTTTGGGCGCAAAGTGGGCTGGGCGCTTCTTTCCTGGACTGTGATAGGTTTAGTCACGACTCTTGGGCAGATGAATTCGAAGCATCTGCAAGAAAATTGGTATTATGGTTCCTAACGTTGATGAGAAGAGCATCCATCCATGTTTCGTTGTCCTTAAAAAAAATTTATGACTAGAAATTTGGACGTCAAATTCTACTTACAATATGAAAACTATAAATATTGAAACACTGTTTTAGCCTGTTGCCAAATGTTACACGTTTCCCGTCAGAGATTCTCTGATTTTCAGTTTTTTGTTTGGTATGATTTTATGAGATTAAAGTTTGTTACAAAGAATGAGCAGCGTGGTCAGTGATGGCGCTAACGGCACGTGAACAGTATATTGTTCTAGGCACTTTCTTCTCAGCCAGACAACTAATACCATGTCGCTGTAGTTGCAGTATTCATTCACATTTATACTTGTCGATTTAATCCAGTTTGGCACTTTAAATTTAGATGTAAATTTACTTAGAATTGTGAAATTTTCGTCTAATTTATTTAAGGCAATTATGTCCCAATTACTTAACCTTCAAGTTTTTTCCATGAAGATATTCAAGAATGTTTGCCAAATTACTCCACCTTCCTGCATATTATTTTGGTTGACCAAAGCACAGTACTAGCGAAGATTAACAGTAGACCTGATAACGTTCACTCTGTCTCCATGTCGGTCCTCCTTTTGATCTCCAGCAAATATTTACTATATGTAGGTTAGTTAGGCTTTTTATTATTATTATTCCATGTGTAGGGGGGGGGGCGTTATGACTCTAGACTCATTGGATGGTTCCTTGCTTTGTTTTCACCCTTCAATACCGTCATTCTTGGAAATAGTGTTCAACAGCCCTCCCAGTTTGTCATTTCTTTTAGACGTTTTACGTGTATTAATTTTTTAACTTTATAGTTTGAGAGAGCCGTAGCTGTGGTAGAAAAGTCACAATTATTTTCTCTGTTCGTGAAGATAATAGTTCCTTTGTTACTTCTGCTAGTCTTATAGTTTTAAATAGTTTTTTTTCTATTTTCACTTACCCTTGTAGAGATATTGTAAGATGTTTAAATAGTCTCGCTGTCTATTGCATCGGGGTATACACATCGGGAGGTACTCCGCTTCTCAGTTTCACAGACCTCACTCCCCCGCTGTCACTGAGAAAAGCATCAAGGTACTGTTGACATTCCTGTTACAGGCCCGCTCCTGTGCCAGGTAAGTCCACTACGGGCTCACCACAGCCCGTGCTACTTGCAACCTTTGGTTGCGAGCAGCTGAATCTAAAAAACATCAACAACCTGTTGACATTCATCTAGGGCAGTGGGGCGCCGGCCACCACCAGCGTCAAGGTGGTGTTGATAACAGCCTGAGCGCATGATGGGTCACGCGCCTCCACTCCCCCACAACACTTCTGGGCTGCCCCCTGGCTCCAGTCTATCACCTAATCTAGTCCTTGCGTCATTTTGTAAATCTCCAGTTTACAACCGCATTTACCCATTGCACGATTTCCCCATGTGACCGATGAACTCCCGTTTTAGTTTAGTTCATTTATTATGCACCCCATACACACCTTGTGGGGGTTAGTGGAAAGGGTTACAGAGGCACATAATGGGCTCAGGGACTGAACCCCACATTTCATTTAGCTAAGCAAGTTACAATCTTGATGAGCTAGTTACAAAATTCAATATAAGTCGTCACATCAACAATGGGTTCGAGATCGACCACAAGTACAGGTTCTAAATTAAGCAACTGACATATGTGGAGAGCTAGTGTCAAAATTTATATGTTTGTCCTGCACACCGTCCCCCATCCAGTGGGCAGCGGTGGATAGGTTACAATCACTCCGTTACTACCTACAGTTAGCAAACTGAACTCCCGGCAAGACAAAATGTTTTGAAGTGTAGTAGCGAGGCCACCACGACTTGCTGGGCCCAGGTGGGGTGGCGAGGGAGCCGGCACCTTAACTTGCTGTCCAGAGAGCAGTGTATTAAAAACAAAAGGGACAATACGTTCAACTTCCCGGCCACAAACTCACTACACTGTCTTCTGCAAGACGCAACGGTGCTTACAGTCTAGCAGAGACCGCTTCAAGGAGTCCTCACAGCTTCACCTATACAAAGATGTCAAGTAGGCCGCTATCCTCAACCTAGATTACACCACACTGAGCAATCATTCGTCTTGCCAACCCCATTTCACACCCCACAACTCCACCCCCCTTCTACAAGCCTCCATCCCCGCCCCCCATTAGCACACAGTTCCTTGTACCCCTTCCCCACCAACCCACTCAAATGAAAAAATATATAAACTTGTCAAACAGCGCCGTAAATCCCTCGTGAACCAATAAACTCTGGAAAATAACAAGTCACATTCAATAACATTCTTCAGCCGTAAGGCAGCGGACAACACAGCAGAAATCTAGGGCAAGATTCATGAAGCAGTTACGTAAGCACTTACGAACCTGAACATCTTTTCTCAATCTTTGACGGCTTTGTTTACAATTATTAAACAGTTAATGAGCTCCGAAGCACCAGGAGACTGTTCATAACAATAACAGTTGATTGGGAAGTTTTCATGCTTGTAAACTGTTTAATAGATGTAACCGAAGCCGTCAAAGATTGAGGCAAGATGTACACGTTCGTACTTCCGTAACTGCTTTGTGAATCTGGCCCCTAGCCTTCTCGACTATAAAACATTGTTAACAGCGTAGAGGCAGGTTGGTGAATTACCGGCAATAGTAGTACAACTACTCGCGGTTACCCAATTATCCGAGTTAACGAGTGAACAGCAACAGCAGTGCTTGCCTATGTGAATATGGCGAGGCAAGATCTAGCGTTTGATACCGATTGATTGATTGATAAAGATTAAGCCACCCAAGAGGTGGCACGGGCATGAATAGCCCGTAAGTGGTGGCCCTTTTGAGCCATTACCAATAGATGATACTGGAGATCTGTGGAGGTGCGACTGCACCCTGCGTGACGGGAGATGTCTCCCTCTTGATACCCTGTCACCTAGTCTTTTATACCTGGTGGGCTAATGTCTATCTCTATCCACATTAACGTTATTATATTTTATGGATGGAAGTTTCTTCAACATTATAAATAATACCGATTTATAATAGCAAGAGAAACTGACATTAATGTACGCTCAGAGCATAAGTAAGCGTTAAGGAGTTTATTATTATTATTATTATTATTTTCTACCACAGACGTGGTCACACATTTACAATGCTAACCAGCATATATACATTTTCTTCTGTCCTCCATGGACAGGGTTAGAGATGTGTTAAACATATAGTTCAGGGACTTATTGAACAGTTAAAGAGCATTGGAAGGACTAGCGCAGGTGGTTAAGCGAGTACGAGCGCAGGGGGTCATGTACGGTAGAGACTGTACAGCAACTGGCACCGACTCCACTCCTCAAACCACAAAGCGATCGCATGACCTAGTAACAGCTCTTCTATAAGACAAATCCATCTCAATACTTCTGGCGCTCAGGAGACACGAGAACACCCTCTCACTCCCAGCTACTCTTGCACAACCGCACAAACAAGAACGCACAAACAAGAACGCACAAACAAACTACACATTAAACTATACAAGTACACCAAACGACAAAACCAAACATCTACATACCCACAATATCCCAATAATTAAGCCAGACACCAAAATAACCACACGAAACACTAAAAAAAAAAAAAAAAAAAAAAAAAAAAATCCAAGAGGAACCCGTGAATCACAAGGGCGCTGGAAAGAGAATGTAATCATCAGCCTAGAGAATGTGTTGTCAGTATTACCAACTCCTGCAGCCTCACTTCAACACACACACACGCGGACCCGGCGCTAAGCTGGCAACACTTCACCACCACACTCTCCCACACCCACATGTTGTGAAAAGCTCCACAAACACACTACAGTTTGTTTATGTCCGTAAAGGCGGACACAAACATGGAAGTTAGGAGAGGGGGAGACAAAATAAAAATACGAACGAGAAGGGTGGAGAAAGGAAGAGCCAGACAATAACACGAGATACCATATCCTCCTGTTTTGATAGTATTTTTTTATTGTGTGGACCATCGTACATATATTAACGTAATGATCAATTAAATAATAGGATTTGTTGAGGGTTGAGAATAGTAAGATTCACTTCATAAAAGTCTGGAATAAATAAAACCAAAAAACCAAACACTAATATTCCTAAGCCTAGTATAGCACACACGTATATACGGTATTAGGCCTCAGACGGCACTGAATAGTTAGATTAGGTTTTATTCCCACCAAATACAAAACCTTTTCCGGTCTGACCAAATTCATTAGTACCAAACCCTACTTTACACACACAGATCACACTAACGTGATGCATCAAATGAACAAATCCACAAGGGGCCGTGACGAGGATTCGAACCTGCGACCGGGAGCATCGCAGTAGAACTTCGGTTTTAACCCTTTTAACCCTGTCGTAGTTCAGTCGATTAAGGCAGTGTCTGGGATGCTCCCGGACGCAGGTTCGAATCCTCGTCACGGCCCTTGTGGATTTGTTCATTTAAACCCTACTTTCTAATCGTTCATTACGTCAAAACACACACACACACACACACACACACACACACACACACACACACACACACACACACACACACACACGTACGTACGTACGACGGTCCACACGGTGACAAACGGGTACCATCTAAACAGGAGGATAGACAGCAAGAGACTAGCCCAAGAGCCGGGACAGGACGCGACAACACAGGTCCCCCGTAGAGACAAATGTTACCTGTACGGCTCGTCCTCCCACGGGTCTGGCGGCTCATCCTGGTAATAGAAGCTGTGAGGGGGAATAAAAGCGAAATGTGTCAACGTTGCTGTATCTGGAGCCTAGGGCCAGAGTGATCGTGAGTGAGTGAGTGAGTGAGTGAGTGAGTGAGTGAGTGAGTGAGTGAGTGAGTGAGTGAGTGAGTGAGTGAGCTTACGAAGCCCATCTTTCCACTATCATGTCGGCTTAATCTATATTTATTAAACAGTTTACAGGCATGTAAGCTCCGCAACTGAAGTTTATTATTTACAACCTCGTAGCGCTTCAGAGTTTATAAACCGTCAAATGCAAAATCGCCATGACTGAGGAAAGATGCACAGGTTTCGTAAACGCACATTTAAATACTTTATGAATGCTGGCCCAAGATATTTGTTAAAGTAGGACTAAGGAAGAAATATTAAATCTGAAAATGTAGTGATTTCGTGTTAAAACATGCAGGTTATAAGAGGAACAGGTTAGT
Organism: Procambarus clarkii; assembly: GCF_040958095.1. Lineage (NCBI taxonomy): Eukaryota > Metazoa > Arthropoda > Malacostraca > Decapoda > Cambaridae > Procambarus > Procambarus clarkii. Next base: position 22,400,454 of record NC_091196.1, read on the forward strand.
TAATTATTACATAGTTAATAAAGACCAATGTTAATTTTCTTGAAGCACAAACACAGGTGACTAGGAAGCCAGCCCCTTGCCAGCAGACGATCGCATCAACATTTGGTTGAAATGATAAACCAAGGAAAACCAAAGTTGCAATTTCTCTGAAAGAAATTCGTGTTAGTAAGCACGAAATAAACACCCAGAGGAAATGCATAAAATGCCTATGTGAATATGGCGAGGCATACATAGACGTTTATTGTTTGTGATGTGTGCCTATGTATGTATTAACACGATGTACTGAACGGGGTGAGAATAGCTTGAGCTACCTCATCCCTTTGTATGTATTTTACCTCAATAAACTTATTTCAATTTCAATTCTAATAAACACCTTCAGAGACGGCAACAATCACAAGCGCCCAGATAGGCTGCATGGGTCTGGACACGTTGCTAGGTCCCCTCCTGTCCCCTCGCGGCTCCACTCTGTTCTCTTAAAAATTAAACTTTTGTCTAACCAGAAATTTACTAACCCGAACAACCAACCTATCGAGGCCGATACATTAGAAAAATGTAAAAGAGGAAACTGGCAAGAGCCATGAGGATGATTCGAAAGCTCATTTGGTAATTCCCATGCCAATCATTTGGCACTGAAGCCCAAACAGGATTTCACACAATGCCACCAAACACACTGGCTCTGATCGAGTAGTTTTACCTTCAAAAGGGTCATTAAAAGATGTTCCCAATGATTGTTAAACTGTGCAAGCAAAAAAGTAACTGGGGAAACAAAAGTTCAAAAGCTCGGTTAGAGAAGAGAGGAGCCAGGCATTGGTGTACTCCCTCACGACAGACGAAGAGGATGGTGGTGGTGGTCTATGCCAGTAAGATTGATAAAGATTAAGCCACTCAAGAGGTGGCACGGGCATGAATAGCCCGTAATATGCCAGTAAGCTGCTGCTGCTGTTTTAGATTTAGCTACTCAGAACGCAGTGTCCATGTAGCACGGGCTATGGTGAGCCCGTTAAAGCCAGTAAGCTGTGTTAAGAATGATATATGCCAAAACCTGGTGTGGTGGGCGCGGTCCTCCCCGCCGACGACGTTCACTCCGCCAGCGAGAAAGTAGATGAGTTGTCACTTGTTCACTAGAAAGTAAAAGCTGGTGGAAGGCTTGCACCATTATCTTGGTTGAATTACAGCGCTAAACGACCTGGATGAGATCAATACAATAACCGGACACAAAAACGATATTGTTCCGTCATGGCGCACAGAACGCTCACAGGAAAGTAAATGCACGAGTATAATACTCCATCTAGATTTTATTTTCCAAATAAAATTTTAGAAAAATCGAGGCTGTGAACCCACTTCTAGGTACGCCCCCACGTGACTGCCCGATGACTCTTGGAGATAACCTGAATAAGAGATCACACAACGATAACTAGTGATAAGATACGACAAATGCAGCTTCAACAAAGGTAATGAATTATATTGGTGCAACCAACGTCAGCATCGGAGACCTGACGAATGCTGCCACACCACACACCCTTGCTGAAGTAGTCGCTAATGAAGGGGGTAGGCAGAAGCGGGGTGGGGGGAAAGGGGTGGGGAAAAAGATATAAAACACAGACGAAGAAATGGGAGGAGTTACGGGCTATTCATTCCCGTGCCACCTCTTGGGTGGCTTAATCTTTATCAATCAATCATGGGAGGAGGAAATGATTCGGTAGCAGAAGGAACGGACTAAAATACATTGACCTAAATAAATCGGATTAATTCTACCGATCCTCTAAAGGGTAAATGATTACATCACCCCCCCCCCCCTCCTAGCTACACGTAACCCGCCTGGTGACGGGAAGGACAACTCCATCTGCCAAATCCCCAAACTTGTGAACACTGAAGGAAGGGTACACGGGAAAGGGGGAGAGGGGTTGAGAGGACGTCAAGAGATGGGGGGATGTTTCGACATGAATAACACAACCCGTTCTTAAAAAGAAAAATGAGAGTACCTATAGCGACTGTGGGTGGAAATTTACAAAATACGAACTGTTGCAACCCGTTCTAAGATCCATTTAGAACTTTGCAGATGGTTGAAAACCCAACAATCAAATTTAACGTTTCCTAGGCCTGATACAGTACATATATGTACTAACTTAGGCTAAGATTGCTTATGCTAACTTTAGGATGGTTAAGGCGTGGTGTAAGTTTCTATGCCCTTAAGAATTCCACTCCTACAAAAGGTGGAATTTACACACACAAATCACAATAACCTAATGCATTAAATTTACAAATCCACAAGGGCCGTAGAGATTCGAACCTACGTCCGAGATCATCCCAGACGCTGTTTTTATCGACTTCGTAGCTCAGTCGATAAAGGCAGCGTCTGGGATGATCTCCGACTTAGGTTCGAATCTTCGTCACGGCCCTTGTGGATTTGATCAAAGGTGGAATTTGTTGGGCACAAGTACAACATTTTGCACATTCCAATCATAGTAACTATGGACATTTATTTATGTGGAGGAAGGGTTGGAATAATGAGAGACGGACCTGGAGGCGCGGGAGACCTCGTCCCACTGGTCGTCGCGGTAGTAGCCGTTGCCCACGCCGTTCATGTCGCTGCGTCCTCACACCCTGCAACACCAGAGCATACATGAGGTCACCTCACACTACATTACGGGCTATTCATGCCCGTGCCACCTCTCGGGTGGCTTAATCTTCAATCAATCTCACACTACAACACAACCGCCCGCCACACTTCCATCCAGGACGCGTCGCGGCAACACCCCCCCCCCCCAAAAAAAAAAGTGCAGCACTTTATCTAAAATGATAAAATTATATAATATACTAAATAATAATTTATAGATAATAATACTAGATAATTTTCTCCAAGGAGTGCCGGACCAACCGGGCTATGGTGGATATGTGGGCCTGAGGGCCGCTTCAAGCAATAGCCTGGTAGCCAAGCTCTCTCGAGTCAAGCCTGGCCTCGGGCCGGACTTGGGGAGTAGAACAACTCCCAGAACCCCCATCAAGCAGGGATCAAGCAAGCAGTTATGCTGCAAGTGGTATATTACACTTGTGTAATATATTAGGCCTAGATTTAAGTCCTATACCGCTTTATCTGCCAATTGGATACACTGGAATGTTTGCTAAAAGTTCATATTTTGTACATAAACCATATCGTTTTAAGTACTGTCTTGACAAGAGCATCAGTTTGTTGTTTAATACTGACTACTTACCAATTAACTAAAATTGCTAGGGGAATATTTCGCTAATAAAGGATTCTTGCGTGAATGCAATCGTGCAGCAGTAGTCATGTTAATGTCATGAAAATGCTATACAATTTGACAATTATCCGATTCCATACATACAAGTGACATGTATACAGACAGACACACGTACGTACATTATATATATATATATTATATATATATATATATATATATATATATATATATATATATATATATATATATATATATATATATATATATATATATATATATATATATATATATATATATATATATATATATATATATATATATATATATATATATATATGTGTGTGTGTGTGTGTGTGTGTGTGTGTGTGTGTGTGTGTGTGACGATAATCTCCTTCAAGAGATTGAGCCTGCTCTTCCCTCCAAAAGACGTCGATATAAACATCTATATAAAACTACTATGGAAGAAAAATCCAACAATGACAACACCAGCAAGGTTTGCCAGAGCGCAAAACGTATGCAGCCAGGAACACCTGCTCCACCTCAAACCGCCAAACTACCTGTCTTGTCTCCTGCTCGTCGCTGATTGGCTGCAGGTCCGGCTGCAACTGCACTCTACCCACCATACTACTTGATGTCTGGGGCCGCCACGACCTCAGTCTTCAGAATATCCTGTGCTTTCGACAAGTTAACACGTCTCGTTGGTAGACTAAGCCCCAGGCTTACGTGTACTAAGAGAAGTGATAGCTTGAAGCCAATATTCCGGCACCTATTTACTTTGTTTGCCATACACTTGTTATTTGTTCACTTGTCTTAACGTAACTTTTCATTTTGCCATTTGATTATTCTTATTACTTTGATTTTATTATACGAATTTGTATGTCCATTTTATTCATGTTTTGCTTTCTTTAACGTAATTAAAATTTCATTGTTAAAATTTACTTGTGTTTTGTGTGTCTTCTCCTTACCTTACCACAGACGAAGTTCCAGATTTTCTATTTTTTTTTCTATATGTGACGAGGCCATACCCCTAGCTTTTGAACAGCCGAACACCAACGCGTTACCGTCACAATATACATACATGTACACAAATACATACAGATCAATCTTTTTACATCACGTGATTCAACAAGAGGCTCACAACAGTCACCATACAAGGCAGTTTACATGTATGGCGAGTCACACAGTTACTAATCCTGCTCCACACCCACCCAACTGGGCGGCAACTTTACAGCACCTCTCGTACACCAACATACTTCTGCAAGACTGTAATCAAGAGTCTGTACATGTACTAACCCAAGCCATACACAATTACTTTATAGTTTATACACTCATTCCCTATCCCAAACACGCGTCCAGTCCAGCCCTCCCCAGCCCGCGGGAGCGTGAGAGCACAGCTGGGGATTGTGTGCCGCACAACACAATCTTGAAACAATTGACATCCTGAGTTAGAAAATTGGCAGGCGAGGTAGGAAGGTTTGGCGAGAGACTGATGGGGTTTAAGGAGGAGGTGAGGATGGGATAGGATGGGAAGCATCAGAATTCTCCCCCACCTCGATCTCACACACACACACCCTGTGGCCTGTGGCCTCGATCTGACGCCTCCAGGCGACACACACCTACACGTGGAGGAGGGACACTCCTCCTCCAGGTGTGCTTTGGTCCATCACAGTACGCGGCGCCCATAATAAAAACATGAACAACTGCACTGGAAGCACTCCCCCCCCTCCCCCCCCCCCCCCCAACACCCTGACCAGCGTGTGAGCGTCAGTAACTATGTATACGCTGTATTCCTCGTTACAAGATATGGCCATGTATACACACTTATTGTTGCGATAATAATAAGACATTAATACTATAACTTGGTCCATCGTGCACGATGCTTTGACCATTCTGCAGGCCCACATGTCCATTACAACCTGACTTGTCCTGTACTTCCTGCAGCGACTATCTAGGTCTTTATTAACACTACATTCTTATTCCGCCAATTTGTCTTATGAGAAGATATCAAAGAGGATAATAAGGTGGACCTTAAAGAGCCGAGGATTTGTGATGCTGACACAGTGTTTTCTGATTATACCTCTGGCACGAACTCTTCACCCAGTCTATCCTGCATGTTATATCATCTCTCGCTCAAGTATGGCATTTCAATATCCACCGTGTATATACATGTATTGTGTGATGCCGCTCGTCTCCTTTCCAGCGAAGATATGTTGAGTGCTTTGAGACAGTTGGAGTACAAGGTACCTGGCTGAAGTCAACAACTACACTCCATGAAGGAATTTAGGTCAGACACCGTCTAAGCCAGCGAGCAGGACCATGAAGGGTGTTGACCAGACGTGCCAGAGTACTGCCAACCGATGAGCAAGTGACCTTCAGCGAGGCACACCACCTCAGACAGTCTGCACTACACTGGACCTCAACCGCCGCTCTCAGAATGTTTGGTAATATGTTCATTGTTTGTGATGTGTATATATGTATTAACACGATGTACTGAACGGGGTGAGAATAGCTTGAGCTACCTCATCCCTTTGTGTGTATTTTACCTCAATAAACTTATTTCAATTTCAATTCAATTTCAATCGCCGCTCCTTAGGTGATGTCCTAAGCCCAAACTGTCCAGGACAAGTCACCAAGCCTTAGGGATTCCACTTCCAAAACCTGTGCATTTTTCAACAAGAATGGCGGCACTGTTTATATTAAACAGCTTACGAGTTTCAAAAATTCATAATCCAAGATTGTTAAAAAAAAGGCAGGCTCTTGAGAGCTTCATAGCTCATTAACCGTTTATTAAATGTAAACAAAGCCTCAGGTACATCTTTACATGTCAATTAGGCGAGCCGCTAACATTTCTATTTCGATGATATTGGGCCCTTAGGTTGCGTATACGTCAAACCGCGACGCACTATTAGGATGACGGGTTGCAGTATTATCAAGCAAACACAAAGTATATACCTAAGCAACAAATATTTCTCAGATTCATAAATAAAACCCTTTACCAACAATTCTGATGGAGAAAAACCACACAAAACTTACATAACTGTTCATATTATGAAACAAAGTCCCACACGACCTAATCACTGTGGTTACGGGTCACAAAAACTATGACAATACTCGACCTATCTGATAAGATACAAAGCGATAGATTAATATATTTATATATACATACACCCATATACTCTCAAACAATCCCCCCCCCTCTCACCCCACTCACATGCTAGAGCACACGTAAGTCAACACAATGGGTTCACCAAATATTACATACAGACTTACTAGAGGCGAACAAAGTCATTTGTGCCAACACCAGCCTAATGATGTTAGAAGCTTCGACTCTAAAAGCCAGTAGTATAATTTGTGCATGGTATAATCTCAACATGGCTAAAAACTAAAGTGACGACATTTCGGTCCGTCCTGGACTTGTAACAAGTCCAAACTGAGAGGGAAGAAAGCCATTACAAGGCAGGGGAAGAGCCGAGGTGAGAGGAAGCGAGGTGTAAGTGGGGGGGAAAAAGTCAAGCAAGAAGACTGAGGAGGAAGGGGGAGGAAGGCACTGGAGACATCTCCCGTCAGTCACGCAGGGTGCAGTCGCACCTCCACAGGTCTCCAGTATCAGCTTTTGATACTGGTAATGGCTCAAAAGGGCCACCACTTACGGGCTATTCATGCCCGTGCCACCTCTTTGGTGGCTTAATCTTAATCAATCAATCATCAGGGGAGGAAGGACAAACTACACTGGTAGGACGGAGAGGGTGGAGAGGCAAGTCACAGCATGCTTCATAAGAGGATTAGAACACAACCATGTACAGAGAAAGACAAAAGTTATCACCAAAGCCAAGACGAACGTTCGTGTTGGGCACGTGAATGAAAGCCGATTCAACAAGACCGTTTCTCCGTAGACACGAAGCCGTTAAGATTTTATTTGGAACAAAACCATTCCAAAACTACTGGAAACCCTAGCATGACCGAAGACAGCCTCGTTGGTGTCACCAAGTTTAACACTTCTTGTGCGTTCCTGATATCGGGTCATTAAGAGTACGCGACCAGTTTCACCAAAGTAGTGGAAAGGACAGGAGAAACAGGAAATTGAATAAGCACCACCAGCACTGGAAGCAGGAGTGTTCAACCATTTGGGCCATCGTAGGAGACCAAATGAGGCACGTCCCCGGGTTGGCCATCTCTTGCTGTGAACAGTGTTGTGAAGCAAGTACAGGGAGTGCCGTTATAACAACGCCTCGTAATAACAGAGGACACGATGAGTGTCGGCGCTTGTGAAACGAACAGCATGTAGTGGTGATTGTGGCAGTAACCGACTCTGGTTGCATAATCCGGTTCTAATGGCAGCTGTAATTGTACAAAATGGTGGTTGTGGTAGCATTAACTATAAATTGATTGTAATGTCGTCGATTTTGCTAGAAAGGACGAGAGGTTCGTAGCGAGATTCATTGATTGAGGAAGATTAAGCCACCCAAGCGGTGGCACGGGCGTGGCAGCACGTGTTAGATTTTTGGAGTGAATGTGATCTTTGGTCGTGAAATGTAGCGAGATGATTTAGATTCAGCTACTCTGATCAAAAGTTCCAAATGGCACGAACTATGGTGAGCCCGTAGTGAACTTACAGCCCCGTTCCTGTGCCAGGTAACTAGATTTTTAGATCTTGTAACTAGATCTAGATTTTTGTTGTTGTTTAGCGAGAGATCAGAAATGTATATACCAGGAGGTGGTGGTGGTGAGGTGTTGTGAGAGTGAAGGCACTGAGGGAGGGAGGGGGGACCTCTGGGGGCCTAACACAATGGCGTGGTGCAGCGCATGCGCCCGTCTGTCAAACACCTCGAGTGTAGCCAGTAACTGGCCAGGTGACCACACAGACAGCTAAGCCCTTGGCTCATTGGACTTTGATAATTCTAGACATGGGCTTCCTGTCCCTAACAGGTGGGCCAATTAATTGTAAACTGATAATGATAAACCAAAATTATCTTATATATTTTAAGAGTAAAACCTGCACAATTTGAAGCAAGTGACAACTTTAAACTATTATGGTAATGAAGATGAAAATACACAATACACAAAATTCAAAGACACTTTACTAATTTAAAATTTATCCTTTTGAACCGTTTATACAGTACATATATAAAAAAGGTATTATTGCCGAACTTTATAAGGTAAGGAATAAAATTTTGTAAACACATAGCCAATGAAGTTAATCTATTTAAATGGGTATGTTTTAATACCCAGGGTACTGTGAGAAAGGCTGGAGACTCACTCTCAAGGAAATGTGACACTCCACACTATGACCCTTGATCTCTATGCTATCCCTTTTCCGCAACCGTTCGCTGAAGGAGTATGGGGTGTACAATAAACCAGCAGCCACCGACAGCAGTAATAATAACGAAAATCAACTGGGCCAAGTGCTGCATGGCCTTGCTAAGGTGCAGTGAGGAAGTGCACCTCTGACACTCCCGGCCGTTAGGCTACTCATCACGCGTGATAAACCTGAGGTATCTGGTGGTGATAACACTGAACAAACAGGAGGTTAGAAAGAATGTGGGACAGGAAGCACGAAGAATGTTGCAAGCACCTTCACCCAGATCCATCCACCCTCTTATCCTGACACGGCCTCTCCGCTATTCACCTATACACTTATTCGTCGACAAATACTTCCCAGATCCTGCTAATAACCGCACAAAATTCCTCTTGGTTATGAAATCGTGTCTCGTCCCATATCTACACACTAACCCCAATCACCTAAAAGATAATAACGCGAACGTGGGTCATCGTGTCAGTCTGGTAGTTGTGGAGGCCAGCTAAGGCTCGAGATTCAGTTAAGTTCATAGACAATGTTGGAGGGAAGGCCATCAATCCCATGGTGGACGCGAGGAGTTCTATCCCAGCCGTGGTGGAGGAAGGGTGCGGCTTTGAGTGCTCTAGAAAGTTGTGAACTTGTGATCCAGTGACTTTGATGGGTGATGGACAAGATGATTCCAGTTCTTTTCAGGTAGCAATGACCAGGAGACAACAACGGAAAAATGTACGCAGAGAGTTAAGTGATGCTAACTGTGATGAATGACCACAGAAGTGTAGTGACTGCCCACAGACGGAACCTGGGTTTCAAAGATCTATACAAACTCGGCAAGAAAATCCCACCTCCTGAAGTATGCAACAGGACCACATACAGCAAGAGGCACAGAATAATGGATGGAAGCGGCTGCTATTACCCTCAACATGTCTACTAACTTTTCATCAGAATTTGGAGTTGACCATTCAACTGGCCAAGAAATTTGGTGAATATTAACCATTATTTAAGGAGTGTGTTCACTGGCCCTACTTAACGGTTGGGACAGAAGAGGCAGTGGAACATTTAACGACTGACTGATTTAAGACTGTTTTGGTTACTCCTGAAGTGGGAATAATCTACACTAAGTTATTGTTTTCAAGTATCCGACATTGATCCTGAATTTCTTCATCTCAACATTGAAAGTGTTGTGTGGGGCTAAGAGGAACATTGTACGTGGCGAAAAACGGTCAGTGTTACCCTCTTAAAGGACGAAGCTCCAAAAAGATTTTGTACAAGGACAAATACTTTGTACACAGGAAAGTGGCGCAATATATTGAGTAGCCTATATTATGCATGAAATGTTCTCGTTGGGGACATACGGCTTGGAAATGCCAGTTTGACCCCAGATGTCGGTATTATGATAAGTAGTATGACTTGCGAGAGTCAGGATTGACAAAGGGGAAAATTTTTTGCCATCTTGCTGCAATTGTAGAGGCATCCATAATGCTGGTTCCTCTGTGTCCCTTACTTGTGTAAAGGAGGAAATATATATGTTTATCTCTCAGAATGTTCGGTAATATGTTTATTGCTTGTGATGTGTGCCTATGTATGTATTAACACGATGTACTGAACGGGGTGAGAATAGCTTGAGCTACCTCATCCCTTTGTGTGTATTTTACCTCAATAAACTTATTTCAATTTAAATTTTCATTTCTGTGTCCTATGAAGCCCCGTGTGAGATTCCAAGCCGGCACCCATAAGCAAGGTAAACCAAGATCCGAAGGAAGGCAAGATCACACAGCAGGAACAAGGATGACACAGTGGAAAGACAACGACAGCCTCAGACTAACGTTTGGGAGAAAGACACGGTGACGATTAAGGATAGCCTAGTGAATATCGAAGCCACTAGGGAAGCCACTTTCCTAGGGGGAAACGAAGCCGAAAAGTGTACTCTCAAGGTGATGAGGTGCAAGCTAGCTTTGTGGATTCAGAGGTCGGTACACAGATCTTTGAATACCTCAAAAAAGTTCGACAAGAGGATTAAAGCTCTAGAAAAATTAGCTATGGCAAACAGATGCGGTGTAGTGTGTGTGTGTAGCGTAATATATATAAAAGAAAAATACAGAACTATACACAACTATACTTGTTCCACAGCAGCAGGAACTCTACCTACTGTGAAAGGCAGAGCGAGCACAAACTCGCCACGTTGAAGGCAAGACTGATCACTGGGCATACAAAATTACAACTACACGACCGAACAATGTTGACACGATAAACTGCATACCAGAACACGAGAGTGGAAGCTGGAGATCAGAAATGACAGACGTCTGGAAAATCAGCACAAGAGTCAAGTAAATGGAACGAACAAGAGGAAACAGTAGTGGCAAATACATCCGAAATTGAATCCGTCTACTCTATTAGAATATCGCATTTTGACACCCTCTTCCCCCAAAAAATATACACTGAAAATAATTTGCTCGAAAAATTGACAGGTCCCGTTTTCTATTCGTGGGTCCTCGGTTCGGTTCGGACAATTTAATTCCTCAGTATAGTGACGTTGGGAACCCTCAAAAGGACGGGCCGAGTCACTAACTTGGAAAGCTAATACAACGAGAAATATGAGGAACGCAAGACATTGCACAAGTGACCAGGAGACAAAGGCTTGCTCTTTAATACGGAGCTACTGCTCGACCCTGTAAACAAACCGAGTACATACCGTCTCCAACAAACTAACCCCCCCCCCCTTCCAATAAACAACATCAGCCGTCTTCAGGTTCTAACAGACGTGACGGGATCCACAACAATGCCTCAACCACAAGCAGGCGACGAGTCACAATAACGTGGCTGAAGTATGTTGACCAATCCACACACTAGAAAATGAAGGGACGACGACGTTTCGGTCCGTCCTGGACCATTCTCAAGTCGATGGAGAATGGTCCAGGGTCCTCAACCACAAAGTTAGCTTGGCATCACCGGATATGCCCCCAAGACCCAACCAAGTTCACAGACCTTTTATATGTCTCCACGAACTAAATTACTCTTAGAATTAACACAAAATTCTTCCACATTTCCCAGAAGTTTATGACATCTTGATTCTTAACAATCATGATTACGATAAGATAGTCCAATGGTGAAGGAGATAAGCTCCTACCATTGAAAACAAGCGTCAGATAAAACTCGCTTCTAATTAGTATCGATAACGTTGTGGAATGACTAACAGCAGTCCCCAAAGTTCTGACTCAAGGACAGTATCTACACACAAAGTGTGTGTTGACAACCTCCTTAACTTCGGTAACCTATTAATAAAGTTTCACATCTATAGAGGCATGTTAACTTTATGTAAATTCAAGACAATGCTCCACTGTCCGTCCCCCTTGACCTAGACGGATGTAATACACAAATGATAAAGGGTTTCCAGCAATTCCAAGTGTACTTTTTAACCCTGAAACTTCTTAAATAAATACCACTTTACACTAATGACTGACTTCTCGTAAGGGTATTATGACCACAGACATGAACAAATCCACAAGGGCTGTGATGAGGGTTCGAACCTACGTCCGGGATGATCCCAGACGCGCCAAGTCGACTGCACCACGACATGGTTAAAGAACTGCAACCTTTTGTTGCAATTTTGTTGAATTTGTTAATTTGATGCATCACGCTATTGTGATTTGTGTGTATACCACAGCCATCTTTTCTTGTTGGTTTCAAGTATTCGTAAGCTGATAATTTCACTCATTGCCACTGTATAAAAAACATGGTCAAACTAAGTTTAATGAAATCCTAAGCTTTGTTAGCAGCATAACTAACTAAATGGGAGTTAGACAGCTGCTACGGGCTGCTTCCTGGGGGTGTGTAACAAAAAGGGGGCCTGGTCGAGGACCGGGCCGCGGGGACGCTAAGCCCCGAAAACCTCAAGACAGCTTAGGGATTAGCAGTACAAGAAAAACTTGCATAATGACCCTCAAACTTTTGCTCAAATCTAACCTCTTCAACAGCCCTGGTCTGAAGGTGACCTGTGAAAGCTTTATAATCTCGATACATTTTATTTAAATTCAACAACTTTAAAATAGCCACCAAGAAAACCAGAAAGGACTAGCCTCGTCAATAAATTATTATAGTCCAACGAGTCAAACTCTTATCACACGTCATGGTCGTATTGGTTAGTCGTAAAAATCAGCAAAATTATTTACATGCTGGAGCGATAAGAGTTGTGCACAACCAGCAAAAGATTAAATTCGATTACTAGGTACTTTTCTAACATTTTAAAACGCATTTTTTATGGTGGACGACACCCAAAGTTGAGCTCATAGGAGTTTGAACCTTGTATCCCCCGTAATATACATCAATTCTCTATGATTTTATTAGCATATTGTTCGGTTATTTTTTCGGTGTGGATTTCTTGGTAAGGGGGGGGGGAAGAGAACCCCTTTCTTAACCCCCTCAATCAAATCTAGAACTGCAGTTTTGTCGCGGTTTCTCGAGACGGGGGCGAACTTTTCATCAGAGTGCAAAAACAATTTTGTTTCCCCTATAACCTAATTTTACAAGAATATTCCAAAGTATGGTAAAAATTCCAGTTTTAGTTACCTATGCAACAAACTAACTTCATCATCTCTTAAAACAAGTATTTCCTTGTAAAACTGGATTAGAGAAAAATTAGGCAATGGTGGCAAATCTCCCATGCTCTGTCTACCTAGGCTAAATTAACCCGTCACATTAGACATTGTCTTGTATATTCGTTACTTTTAATTGTCAATTCTGTATTCCCACATCCCAACTAGCAGAATGTGGCCCCAACGACGGAGGCGGGACCCAAGACAAGTAACTCATCCTCCAGCTCCCAGATTCCCATCACACTTAAGAAATGGTTAATTCTGCCAACTTGTTCAAGGCTTTTCTTGGTGCCAATCACTAAAATCTAAACCTGCTAAACGGACCTGCTCCGTCTTCACTCAATCTAGCGCCCCTCTCCTCTCTACGATAAACTAACTATACAATCCAACCCCGCGGCTGTTTAATCACTTTCCGTTACTAATCCACTCCACGCTACCCCGGACAACTTACACCCATCACATTCCTAACCAATATAGTAGTTGTTGTTGTTGTTTAAGATTCGTTACTTGGAACAAAAGTTCCATGTAGCACGGGCTATGGTGAGCCCGTAACGTACCTGGCACAGGGCGTGGCAAGTAGCACGGGCCATGGTGAGCCCGTAATGGACTTACCTGGCAAAAGATTGGTGATGTGTGTGAACCAATATAGACAGTAAACGCATTTTATAGTAAAAAAAATCTATACACCATACCCCCCACTCCATAGGGTCAGTCTTCCCTGTGGTGTAGTGAAGGTTAAGTGTCGTCTGGCTTCATCAAAACTTGTCTGCTGTGCCCAAAATACTTCAATCTTCTGCTCTAACTATGAAGCAATCACAGCCTCTGAAGGATGCAGCTCACTTTCCACTACCTAAGCACTTTCTTCGGGAGACCATCCCCCCCCCCCCCACTCCGCAATCAGTATTAATCTTAATTACCAGGCACTGGTAATAGGACTGACAACCCTGTAGTCACTTTACGGGCTATTCATGCCCGTGCCACCTCTTGGGTGGCTTAATCAATCAATCTCACCTGTCACACTTTTATTCATCCCCCCCCCAGTACGTCGCGTGCTTCATCTTGAGGTAATGAAAGAACGGGAGAGTGTCGCGTGAGTGAGTCAGAGACCTTTGGAAGAAATAATTATCTTTTGTGTTAAGGAGCCTTGACAAGAGATGTCAACAGCTGCACCTTCAGCTACACCATCTGCCCTCCTGCTCTAGCACCTGCTGATAGCCAAGTAGTCTTCGTCACCGAGCAGCACCTCGTAGTTATCAAAGAGCTGGGTGAAGGTCAGGTGATAAAACCTCTTTTGGCCTTTTATAATTTGCATTGTGTCCCCTATGAATACTTCACTATCATGAGTCATACGCATTTTATATAAATAATTATTATCTTAAGAGGTTGTTTATAACCATAACATTGTGTTGCGAAGGTTACAAGATCGTAAGTTGTTTAATAAGTGTAAACAAAGCAACCATGATTATGGGGAAACATAATATGTACACGTTTCGTTTCTGAGTAATAATTAAATATAGTCCAGGTTCTTCTGTTTGGCATTATTACGCCTCACAAACTTAAACACACATTGTGTACACTGCCTCCCTCTCTCCATCCGTCTATCTGTCTGTCTGTATCTTACAAGCATTGCTTCGTTTTGTTGGTCAAGATTCACAATCGACTTGAGAATGGGCCAGGACGGACCGAAACGTCGTCGTCGTCCCTTCACTCTCTAGTGTGTGGTTTGGTCAACACGATTCAGAAGGCACGAAAATATTTGCGTTTGGACTTGGATGTCTAACCTAACTTTTGCTTCAAGCACTGAGATCCTAGATATTAACATGGCACCTTGCAATCTGTTCCACTCAGTAAACCTAGTAATCTTAGGTTGACACATTCAACTGTGTTGGGGGGAATGTTAGCAAGTTGCACACTGGTCGCGAAATTAAAATATACAACATTCATACGTCACAGTTCTCATTTTAGATCAAATATAAATACAAAATTTCGACCTGAAAAATGAGGTTTGTGCATCCCACTTTATACGTATATCTACATATATGTATGATTGTGTGTGACCTTACGTTTGTACTAAACTATGTGCCAACACTAAGAATCAACTTTTGCTGTTCTTTAGTCGCCGTTCATATATCACATCTCTTGCTTCTTACACTCTTTGAAACTATGTAGTCAGCCTCGACTAACTTTGATTGTAATTCATTCGCCACCTCCCCGCTCCTACACTGGACTTCCCGCTCATAACTTGGCGTCTACTTGGCTTGTGTGCTCGTGCGTGTGTGAACGTGCGCATGTGTGTGTACAGGCGGAAGAGGAGGGAGGCGGGAGATTTACGAAACTGTAGGAGGGAGGGAGGCGGGAGATTTACGAAACTGTAGGAGGGAGGGAGACAGGAGGGAAGGAACGGAGGGAGGGAGGGAGACAGGAGGGAAGGAACGGAGGGAGGGAGGGAGACAGGAGGGAAGGAACGGAGGGAGGGAGGGAGACAGGAGGGAAGGAAGGGAGGTAGGAGGGAAGGAACGGGGGGAGGAAGGGAAGGAACGGGGGGAGGGAGACAGAGTTGATGGAGGGTGGGGCGGGACGTTTAGAGGTTTTCCCTGAAGACTTACAATTGCTGGACTGGTGTGCCTGGAGGGAGGGAGGGAGGGAGGGTACCACCCACCCTGGCAACCCGTCCTCTTACAAGTAACGTCGCTTTTCGCTCGTATGCACTACGGCCAAAAATTACCATACTAAAAAATATTAATTCATTTTCCAAATGAAAATGAACCCAAAACAGCAAGTTTTGGGTTCTCTGGTAGGTTAGGCGAGGAGCAAGTTTTCCTAAGGTTTCAAAACTTGGTGAAAACTGTTACTCTAACCTAACAGACTAAGCCAGAGGACCCAAAACAGAAAACGGGACAGTACGTCACTTTCGCAAGTCGCTTCCATTTTCTAGTTATTATTATTAACATCTTTATTGACAAAAATTAATTACAATTTACCTAATCTGAGTATTTCAATTAAGTGTTATCAAAGTGAGGATAATGCTGGTATTCACTGTCACACAGGACAGGATCATACACAAGACGATAGGACAATACTGTAGGCTGAAGCACATACATATCATGGTTACAATCGACTACATTATACAATAAACACGTTTCTATGGACGAATATGTAAAAACTTTCTATTGTGCACTGCCATACAAGGGCACGGAAGGGTTCATAATAGATGCAATTTAAATATAAATAAAGTTGT
Organism: Procambarus clarkii; assembly: GCF_040958095.1. Lineage (NCBI taxonomy): Eukaryota > Metazoa > Arthropoda > Malacostraca > Decapoda > Cambaridae > Procambarus > Procambarus clarkii. The sequence continues at coordinate 22,416,777 of NC_091196.1, forward strand.
TCTTCATGGACAAGTAAATTTTGGATAAATTGATAGGATGTCGTCCAGTACACCAGATTCAATAAAATAGTTACACAGTTGGTGGTACAATAAAGGCCAGGAGGTCTTAAAATCTTTCACGGTTTCACATTCAACAATATGTTCTAGTGAATGTATTAAAGGTTTGTCACGGAATTTGCAATCTTGAATATTCTGGTAGTGGCTAGGCCTCACAAACCTGCCAGATGTGTCTATAGCCAAGGCGAGAATTCGTACAATGACTATCACATTGCCTGGCTATTCGACCCCCCCCCCCCCTCCCCTCAAGAAAAGACACTACCTTAAGAATACCCCACAACCAGACGTTCAGAGCACCACCAACCTGACAACGCCAGGGATATCCCTGGGATTACCAGGTCATTAGCACAAGACGTGATGCACCAGCTGACTTTGCGGGAAGAGGGGAAGGGGGAGGGGGAAGATTCCCCACATACTCACCTGTCTTCTGTAAGACAGCAGAAATGATAACACAGCTTTCTCCTGTCTCTCCACCCCCCACAACCTGTCATACTCAACCTCATAAAATTAACTTGCAGCTCAATCATGACCTGTCATGGCTAGAGCGATAGCCGTCCCTCTGGCTCGCTATGAATGTCAGAGTAAGAGGTTCCTCGCCCTCGACGCCCCGGATCATAGGGGTTAACTCTGGAGATGGTTTCCTGCTTTCCCCTTGTCGTGGGGACTGACTGCAGAGGCTTATCGAGGTCCCCCTCGGCCAACTACTGATCCTCCTCTAGATGCCACCCACAGCAAGTTCACAACTCCCAAGTACGTGGAACATACCTGAAGTGCGTTCTGGGAGTTGTCCTACTCCAAGCCCGGCCCGTGACCGGGTTTGACTTTTGATAAATTGGTCCAATAGACTTAGTGCAGCCCGCAAGCCCACATAACCACTACAACCCGGCTTATCCGGCACTTCTTGCCGGAACGTGTCTAATCTAATTATACAGTTCACTTTTGTACCGGAAATATTTCTCATGCTTGCTGGCAGAGCATTGAATAGCCATCTGATGTACATACAGTGTCGTCAAATCCATGTTATTAAATGATAAAATACATGAAATCCTTGCACTGTATCCATATTTCCCTTCTAGTGGAAGAATGACACGCGTGCCTAATGAAAAACCTACGTAATATTAAGGCAGCGTCTAGGATGCTCTCGGACGTAGTTTCGAACCCTCGTCACGGCCCTTGTGGATTTGTTCATTCAAAATTACTTCTAGTTTAAGGGGAAAAGTTCATTTTTAGCCAAATACCAATAACAGTAAACCCAGTCTACCTTTCTGGCAGAGATAATAATAATTTATTTATGAACAGTACATACATAGTTGCAGTTACGGTACAAACATTGTTAGATTTAAAGATAGAGGTAGTACATACAATACCTAAAGCCACTAGTACGCTTAACATTTCGGGCAAAAGATGATCAGAGTACTTTACAAATTCTTAGAAATGTTATCAAACATTTTACATTATTATCATTGTTATCTCGTGGCCTACTACGATAACGCCTGTGTCACTTCAACAGTCTCTCATCCACAATGTGATCTTAGTAATATTCTTTACTGCTACAGTCAAACTAAGGCAACACAATACGGGCTCAAATCTTCAGTCTTATCTCGTGTCAGTTATCACATTCCTGAAGCTACGCTGCTGCTGCTAGTTCCTTCACGACACACTGGGAAGGGGGTAAGGGGGCAACGTGTCTTGGACCACGTCTCCCACCCCCAAACTACACCTCCCCCCCCTTCTCCTCACCCTATGCTTCACCTTCCCCCCCCCCACCCCCCACTAAGCTACACCCTCCCAACCTAATATACATCTCCCCCTCAAGATATCACGATCAGATACCACATAAGATGGCCCACACCTCTTCCGACTTGCATGATAACCCCCCCCCCCCTTCCCCACACACACACTCCCCCATACACATGCCGATATCTTTATTTCCCCCTCCGTAAAAAATGCAGTGGATTAGCCTAACTAAATACAAAACGTTAAAACACGCTACCCACCAAACCTACCGGAGCCGATACTCATTAGTCCCTATATGCGTCAATATTAAGGGGTTTTTACGTTCCTTAAACAACCACAATTTGTACGTCCGGTGTCGACTGCGTAAGAATATTTAATGTGTTCAATAAGAGGACGGGTTGACTGCCACACACAACCACTATCTCTAAATCACTAAATCTGCGCTCAGCTACAGCGCAGCAAATACATAATCTATAGTACGAACTAGCAGCCAATGTACTAAAAACAGGAGTAAATTTACTAGAGCTTAAAACCGGCTTTTGAAGCACTTTAAAGCCTCACAAGATAAACAGCAAACACTTCATGATAGTGTTTGCTGGTGCGCGCGCGTTAGAAATGTATATGTGGTAGACTTAATAGAGGAAAAACAGACTGGTTAGAAAAGCGGGGTCCAAGCGCTAACAGCTCAACTCTGCAGGCACAGTACAGTAAATACAGTAATCTCGATAACCTGCTGGAGGCACAGAATGAGGTGTTTAGAACTTCAGGTTGGGCCTGATCAGGTTGGGCTGTGCAGTTACCCGCGGGACTGCAGGTTCCAATCTTGAACACTCATTGCATAAACTCGGAGCAATAACTGGGAGTCATCATCTCCACACTATAGTAGTACAATATTCTATCGTTGACCCTTCAGGCTTGCCGGCACGAAGTACACCAGGAGCTTTGCAATATATTATCAATCTGTGTTTTCGAGGATATCCTCATAATGCCTCCAATGTCCGCCAGTGTAGTGTGGATCACAGACTAGCCTATACCCGACAGACTAGCCTATACCCGACAGACCAGCCTATACCCGACAGTATCACTATATAACCTATGTGACACTAAAAATTTCGATCTCACAGGATAGTTAGTCAGAGCGGAGCACGTGATCACTAGCCTGCTCTGGTTATCAATAAAATTAGATCAGGTTAGTGGAGGCCAAAATCCTCCATAGTGATATATTAATGTATAATAACCGGAGCCAAGGGCAAGAGTGGAGGAGATTTGTAAGGGGGAAGGGAGGGGGGGGCAGACAAGGGGGGCTAGTTAGTTCCCAGATATCCCTGACAGCTATAATTACACAGTTCAAGAATATTATCGTTTCCAAACACGTCCAAATTAAGAAGTAGTATTGAATATTGAAGGGAGTACTGAACGGCCGCAAGTGATCAGCTGCAGCAGATATACCCGTGCAATCTCCACCCTCTGTAGACACGACACACACAATTGAAAGCCAACCCATACTACGGGACACTAACAACAGAATGCTGGCTAAATACAAAAATATAAATTGAATATGTCAATCAGGGAACATTAAATCCAACCCCACCGCCTTGCCCTCATTATTTGAGGCCTGGGCAATGACCGGGCCGCGGGGACGCTAAGCCCCGAAACCAACCAACACCACCAATTCAAGGTATGCCCACCGTCAATGCCTTTAGAGCACTGCCTAAGACAGGTTCCCCCCAACCCTCCGTCTGTGGCGACCCTCAGAGAGAGAGATGAAGATTAAGCCATCCAAAAGGTGGCACGGGCATGAATAGCCCGTAAGTGGTAGCTCTTTTGAGCCATTACCAGTATCAAGAGCTGATACTGGAGACCTGTGGAGGTGCGACTACACCCTGCGTGACGGGAGATGTCTCCCGTCTGTGGCGACCCTCCTTAAGTCCCCCTGGCTATACGCACACCGTGCTAATGTGCGACCTGGCAATAGTGGGACACGAGACACTGCCAGCGAGACGTGACCAAGGTGGCCAGCCTCTAACAACGACCTTATGCCCTTTATTTGGATAGTTTTATTCATTCATTCATTCCAGCATGGGTGAAGGGGTAGATGGAGAGGGGCAGGTGCGGGAAGGTGTAGGTGTAGAGGAGCAGGTGCGAGCAGGGGCAGGTGTAGAGGGGCAGGTGCGAGCAGGGGCAGGTGGAGAGGAGCAGGTGCGAGCAGGGGCAGGGGCAGGTGCGAGCAGGGGCAGGTGTAGGTGTAGAGGAGCAGGTGCGAGCAGGGGCAGGTGTAGGTGTAGAGGGGCAGGTGCGAGCAGGGGCAGGTGTAGAAGAGCAGGTGCGAGCAGGGGCAGGTGTAGGTGTAGAGGAGCAGGTGCGAGCAGGGGCAGGTGCAGAGGGGCAGGTGCAGAGGGGCAGGTGCGAGCAGGGGCAGGTGCAGAGGGGCAGGTGCGAGCAGGGGCAGGTGTAGAGGAGCAGGTGCGAGCAGGGGCAAGATAATGCGGTGCCTCGTACCTGCCAGCACCATGCCACCAGACTGTGGGACAACCCTCGTAGAATACAAACACATTACATACTATTAACTACAAATTCCACACTAGAGCATAGAACAACTAAGATCATGAAACTGGGCAGAAATTCCTCAACTAATCTTCAGGTGGCTACTTCACTCCGTCTCGCCCCCTAAACCCCTACCCCCCCCCCCCCCGTCTTCCCCTCGTCATTCTCTCCCCCCTCCTCCTCCCCCATCATCTATCATCGCCCTTGCCAGAGTGGCTGCGCCCCGTCACCTACTGCGCATATCCTCCTCCTCCTCCAGCAGCAGCACTTACCAAAACCATTACAAATCGCAACTCTTGAATCGGCTCATGGCGTGAAAATGCGTTAAACCTTACCAGTATCCACAACTCTGACACCAGCTTAACATTAAAACTATTCAAAGTCTAGCATCGCAGAGATTAATTTTACTAGTTTGAGTTGCCTGGTCACCGCCTAGTACTGCATTAGCCGAAGAGTACAACACCGACCATCATTGATAGCATAAGGAAGGCACTCCCAAAGGGGCACCCTAAAAGGCAACAGCTACAAGTTCAACAAACCATAAGGTAGGGCACACAACTAAAGATTTTCACCCATAGGGTTATAGACCCATTGAAATCGCCCACCCGCCGAGGCACTATAAATACCAAAAAACATTGATTTAGATTAAAATTCAGCTGGATAAAATACTCATGAGTAATGGGGGGGGAGGGTGGACCTGTCAAGCCGCCAGCATTCTGCCCCCCGTCGACACCACTACACAGATGGTACCATTCTGCCCCCCGTCGACACCACTACACAGATGGTACCATTCTGCCCCCCGTCGACACCACTACACAGATGGTAGCATTCTGCCCCCCGTCGACACCACTACAGAGATGGTAGCATTCTGCCCCCCGTCGACACCACTACAGAGATGGTAGCATTCTGCCCCCCGTCGACACCACTACAGAGATGGTACCATTCTGCCCCCCGTCGACACCACTACAGAGATGGTACCATTCTGCCCCCCGTCGACACCACTACAGAGATGGTACCATTCTGCCCCCCGTCGACACCACTACAGAGATGGTAGCATTCTGCCCCCCGTCGACACCACTACAGAGATGGTAGCATTCTGCCCCCCGTCGACACCACTACAGAGATGGTAGCATTCTGCCCCCGGTCGACACCACTACAGAGATGGTACCATTCTGCCCCCCGTCGACACCACTACAGAGATGGTAGCATTCTGCCCCCCGTCGACACCACTACACAGATGGCAGCATTCTGCCCCCCGTCGAGGGGCCCTCTGGTAAATTCAGATAACGAACCACTTTCTGCGACCACTACTGCCACACGCCAGACAGTTAAGCTTTCAGCGACTACCGCCGGTAACTTACCTAGAGTGAAGATGAAAGCTACGAGTGTATATGCTGCTGCTGAGCCCGAACGAGTCACGTCACATGTCCAGTAAATACCGGCTTCCAGTGGCAAAGAAGCTCTTTCTTGTCGAGCCCCCGCTGGCCCGGGCACTCCAACGCCTCTTCCAGCGACGCTGCGACTTGTATTTACACTTTAACTAGACTTCCACTGAGCAAGAACTCTGGCCACTGCTGGTCAAAGCAAGTGTCTCCTTAGTGTGGGAGCCCGGTCGACCAGCCGGACGGGGCCCCCCGCGGTTATCGCGTCACGCTGCTTGATAATCACTGCTATCTTGGCCTTTAATCTCTACCTCGGTTATTACAGCCGGTATGTTGATAGACCTCGACCTCCCGACCCCTCCTCCCCCACCAAACACTTCACGTCTGTTTGATGATCGCCGCTTCAGCCCCTCATCGCACAAGATGCTGCCTCCACCTTCCCGAGTCTATACCCTCCCCTGTTACAATACCTTAATACAGAATTAATAAATCGCCCAATTAACTGATAGCCTAAAAGCTCACGATAGGTAGGCCTGGAAGCTTGATCCAATTGGGCTACAACAAATTATCAGATATAATTATCAATTTGAGGTCATGACAAAATTTGCAATCTTCGCGTTATGGCACGAAATAGTATTTAGCAATTATTATATATTTCGTCAGTGAATACATTTACCGTCTAAGTCTCTTGCAAATTAGTCCGAATGACACGGAGTGAATTTCATTAATATCTGGCTAAGACTGCCATGCAGGTGTGGTATTGCGCAAACTGTTCGACTGACCACCATCACAAGGTAAACCACGAGGGAGCACCGACGACCACGAGGGAGCACCGACGACCACGAGGGAGCACCGACGACCACGAGGGAGCACCGACGACCACGAGGGCTGGTGGACCGATCAAACAGCAAGAAGAGTCGATGAGAAAATAAAGTGGATTTTGCAGACAGAGATGCGGGATATTTACCTACTACACAAGTACAGCCAAGACTACTGACGGTAAAGTTAATGGGAATAAAATAGAATGCTAACCCTTCAGGAAAAGGCGTAGAAAAGATAAATAACCTTTTCAAACATCTGACGGAATCTATAACGGAAATGAAAGCTTAGGCTACATAGGCTAGGGTCCCGGTAGTACAGTCGGCTTCGTTTTCGACTAGATCAAGAATTCGTGGAGACCCCCAACAAATGAGGTGATTTGTTGGAGGCCAAACGAATCACCTCATTTGTTGGGGGCCAAACTGATCTGTGATGACGGCAGATTTCGTGGAAGATAATCCGTGTATAAGATATTTGAATGGTGTAACTAGTAGAGAAGACACGAGAGAACCGTGTTTCAAATGCACTGAGGTATGATAACAGCTCTTGCTTGCAGTTTCACTTTGAACGTTAACTGACAGCCCTTATGAACCCTAGAATTAGAAAGGTAGTGTGTGTGTGTGTGTGTGGGGGGGGGGGGTGAGTGAGTGCGTGCACATATACACTAAAAAATAGTGACCACAGTTTTCAACTTGGTCCCTTTCGGGTCTGGAGAAATGTAACAAGAGTGAACGAACATTAATGGAATGTTGAACTCTTAAGCAATCCGCCAACTCAAATCACTCGCTGACACATATATATTACATTAATTATTATATATATATATATATATATATATATATATATATATATATATATATATATATATATATATATAATGTTAGTTTATTATCATTCACAGTTAAAACAGACAAATGAGCAGCACCAGACAAGCGAAGGTGTTTAATCTAGAACAATAATTCAATTACAAAGTGTTTTTCGTCTCCCAAGAACTAAATTTGTCCTTTCAAAGACTGTCCCTGTTCCCTTTTGCCTAAAAACCATCAATCACAGTCTCTAACCCAGCGAGTACTTTCCCTGTATGTATGTATGTATGTATGTATGTATGTATGTATGTATGTATGTATGTATGTATGTATGTATGTACGTACGTACGTACGTACGTACGTACGTATGTATGTATTGCTATCAGCGTATGGCCTTAGACCAACACAAAACCTTCCTAGGAAGCTCTCAAACCGAGGCGATTGAATTCCACCTCATCTCAAATTGGATTCGCCACCTGAGGCGCCACTCACCTCCACGACACACCTGCGGTTCTAACCGCAGCTATGCCACTTACACCGTCACCCACCTGGGCCGTCACCCTCCATGGTAACTCAGGACCTCCCGAATAACCATGAACCGTAAGTGTGAATAAAGGACAACAAAATCGAAGTTTACCTTTGTGTACCCTGCGGGAGAGGGGTAGACTGCCGCCACCTGTGGGTACTGCTGCCACAACAACAATGGCACCCGTCAAATACCCTGATAAAACACCAGCCCCGCACCCACAAACACGCCTCGCCCTGACTGACACAAACACGTGAGTATGTACATATACAGCCGGGCACACACACACACACAACCACACACGCAAACACACCCGTATTTTCCTCAAACTACAAATAATATTACAAGTTAACTTGAGTTTTTGTGGCGGTGTTGCTGGCGACGATCTTCAAGTCTTTCCAGGAACTGAATATCTTATCAACAGTCGCGTAGCTCACAGTGACTCAAGCTGTTTAACCTTCGTCAAAATATTCTAGAGTCAAACTAATGTACATCTTTCAATTTGCTCACCTACTAAGGACTCTGGGGACTGGGGGGGACGAACTGCCTTGTTAAGCGTTGTAGTCCTCTAGTGTATACTGCTAAACTGTAGCCAGAAACATGGCGAAGGGGCAGAGGTGCACGGGGACCTTATCTGATAACACACGCCAGCGAAGATAAGGGTCGTGAGACCACCGCTAAAACCTTACTAAAAATTTTTGATAAGTCACCAAAAGTCACCAGTGAGGAGTAGAATTAACCTACTTAAAATTATCTGTTAGTTTAAGGGCCTGCCCGAAGCGCTGCGCGTACTAGTGGCTTTACAAGATTGTAAATACTATGCTATGTATTCTCACAGACCCAATGTACCTTCTTGTATATAAATAAATAAATAAATAAATTAAATAAAGTCGGCGAAGCTCCTACACTGGGGGCAGCATAGGCATGCACACAACTACACCTACAACCATACCCACACCTACAACCACAACCACACCTGCCGTTACTATACCACGGTCTTTCATAACATTACTCAGCCATCTTTGAGTCATACTCCCCCACACAACCACTGTACGAAACGACTGAGGAAATAGTTTACACACAGTAATAATGATGTAAATTTATGCAATGACGTTGATAATACATTGAACTGCTTGTATTACTTTAGTCAGGTATGATAAGCGCTTTTTAAAGCTTTGACGTCATATCCCTGTTTATGACGTCATGTGCTCAACAGGTCACGTGACATGTAGTCAACTACGCATGACATAGCATGACCTATGACGTCACGCATCACCCAACCCACCTATGACTGGGTTTTACCAAGTCACTCTTGATGCCTCAGAGTGAGGGTGCTTGACCTTGGCAGTCTGAACATTCCAGCTCTCGTCTATTTGAAGGCCTAAAAGTCTGACCAACAGTAAAAAAAGAAAGTAGCAACGATCTCTCAGGGTAAACAGGAGCACCAGACGACCTCGACATTCCTCAGCAGTCAACCTGGTCAACGGGTACAAAGATTTTGGTGCAACACTGATGAAGCTGACCGATATACAGACAAATCACAATAGCGTGATATATCAAATGAACAAATCCACAGCACGGAAACATCCCGTGCGTAGGTTCGAATCCTCTTCCAGGCCCTTGTGGATTTGTTCCCTCGAGTGCTTGGCTTTGTGACGGAGTTACCGTGTTAAGGCAATCGACCCGTTTGGGCACTTCTGGCATCTCTCGCAAGTCCTCTGCAGCATGGAGTACCGTTTATTGCTGGCCATGTGTACTGCACGACCCACGACCAATAAACCAGCCGTGCCAGTACTACAACAAGTGGTCATACTCTATTTAATAGAAGCTCTACCGTTCATGCTAATTAACGTTACTTGTCGAAGATGCGCTGCAACGTTGGATTTTTATATAGTCTTTTGTGGCGCATTTGGGTACGCTAGTTTTTACACACGTTCCGTTTCTTCATGTACAACACAATCCAAATAATGTTCTTGCCAATTTCATAATACAAAATTCTTGAAATCATAATTTTTTATAAATTTCATATATGAGAAATTTATGAAAATTTATCAGTGATACGAGGTTATATTTCCTTAGTCTTTCCTCACAACTCCTCCCTCTGAGAATGGGGAAGAAATAATGGGTCACAAATCCTTAATTCTACACACATGTTCAACAGTAACTGCAGACCCGGTTGCAAGTTTACCCGACTGATCGTGCTTCAGGGAAAACAGGTAGAACAATGCCTGATGCAAGAGGGATAGCTCTAAGCTTGCAAACAAATCAGGAATCATCTACTCCTGTAAACACCTGCGGAAGGGGGGGGGGAGACGAAGAATCTGTTGAAATTTAACAAAAAGGCTATAACACAACATGGGGGGGGGGGGGTATCGTGGATTATAGACTATACTCCAGTGTTCCAAGGCGGCTCTGAAACGCACTTAATGAGTACACCAGTTTTTCTTGGAACTACCATGTTGAGGGGGCCGGTCGGCCGAGCGGACAGCATGCTGGACTTGTGATCCTGTGGTCCCGGGTTCGATCCCGGGCGCCAGCGAGAAACAATGGGCGGAGTTTCTTTCACCCTATGCCCCTGTTACCTAGCAGTAAAATAGGTACCTGGGTGTTAGTCAGCTGTCACGGGCTGCTCCCTGGGAGTGGAGGCCTGGTCGAGGACCGGGCCGCGAGGACACTAAAGCCCCGAAATCAAGATAACCTCAAGATAACCACTGAATTAGAGTAAAAGTCTTGCTCGCCGTGTAAACAGTTTGAAAAGTAAACAGTAGAACACTGGTGAACACTAATGAATACTTGTGAACACTGACAGTGGGCTTCAAAAATTGAGGCAAGTTTGAAGTTGATGACAGGAGCCCCAAACACAAGGCATGAAGCATGCCCCGGCTCGTATTAGTTCCCCTCACCTCATGTGAGGAAACACAGCCACATTCCAGCCCACATGGAGGGACAGGTTGACTGTTGTTGTTGTTTAAGATTTAGCTACTCGGAACTATAATATCCATGTAGCACGGGTTATGGCGAGCCCGTAAGATTGATTGAAGATTAAGCTACAAGATGCGGCACGGGCATGCGTAGCCCGTAAGGAAGAAGTGGGTTGTTGTTATAGATTCAGCTACTCTGAACAAGTTCCAAGTAGCAGGGGCTATGGTGAGCCCGTAGTGGACTTACCTGGCACAGGAGCGGTGCTGTCAAGGAGGAGGGAGGGAGGGATAAATATATAGTGAGAGAGGGGCAGCAAGAGAGCGTTACAGCCCCGCTCCTGTGCCAGGTAAGTCCACTACGGGCTCACCATAGCCCGTGCTACTTGGAACTTTTGTTCAGAGTAGCTGAATCTAAAAACAACAACAGCAGGAGAGGAGAGACGGGAGCTTGAGTGACCAGCTGTGGAGGTTGTGGGGTGAGAGCAACGAGTGACAGGACTGAGTGAGGAGTTACAGGAGTGAGTGAGGAGTAACCCCAAAGTATTACAGGTAAGTGCATACTCCCTTGTTCACAACCAACATATATACTGCCTGTATGTTTATATTTAGTTGGGACGTCTTTTTCAATTATTAATTAACTACAACCTGAAGTCAAACATTAATCTTCCCTCTTTCATTCTCGGGTGACTTCCGTATTAATGATGTATAAATACATTAATAATTCTTGAAGTTGCTGACAAACTAAAATTCAGTAAGTTAAACTGATCGCCCCCCCCCTGGGGCTACATGATCACCCTGGGGGGTTACGACCGTGCTGGCGGAATGGACTCAAACCTCTAACTACGACAACGAAGCTAATCCGCAAGATCAGGATGTACAAACCTCTTATCCTATAATCTAATCCTCTTAGTAACACAGATTATGATTATTGAACTTGCATTCTTCCGCTCACAGGGTGGGTACGACCCTGTAATAAGTTAAACTACTTTTCAAATATTTAGAGCTGTTGTTGAAGTTGTTTAAGATTCAGCTACTGGGAACAAAACATTCCAAGTAGCACGGGCTATGGTGAGCCCGTAGTGGACTTACCTGCCACAGAAGCAGGGCTGTAACTTGTATTTAGAGCTATTGAGGGATATAAACGGATAGTAGGCGTTATCAGAGGGGATATTAGCATAATTTTTCAACCTATCAAATCTAAACTCTGAATATAAACTGGACAAATTTAGATTCACCAGGCAAATAGGCCAACACTGATTTAGCACGAGCTGCAGGCGAGAGTAAGGAAACTCCGTCATGCAGCTCTTTGTTAAGTTTACCAATAGGGATCAAATCAGACAATCCTGTCTTATTATATTAACAGTTAATTTGTTCCATAAATCAACCACCTTGTTCCCAAACCTGTATTTACCCATGAACAAATCCACAAGTGCCGTGACGAAGATTCGAACCTGCGTCCGGGAGCATCCCAGACACTGCCTTAGTCGACCGAGCTACGACAGGGTTAAATTTGATGCATCACGTTAGTGTGATCTCTGTGCGTAAGTCTGTATTTACCCAGGTCTATCTCGAATCTAAACATATCCACTTAGAACGCTATAAACAATGGTTATATTTTGGAAGTATGCATTAGTTGTAGGTACCTGACAGGTACCCGACAGGTTGTAGGTACTGCAGCACCACCACGCTGTGATTCACACGTCACGAGTCAAGTAGCCACGTCCAACAGCCTGGATGACCAGTCTAGCAACAAGGAGACCTGGTCTAGGACCGGGCCGCGAGGATGTTGAGCCACGAAATCATCTCAAGGTAACTCCCCCGCAAGGTAAGGTTGCCACAGGCTAGTCACAATCTTTCGCAAATGTGTCATTATTGACGTCACATTTCAAACAATGTCCACGTGAACACCATTACGTTTAAAGCAATTAACCGGCAGTGTCTGGCATTAAGGGCTGCCCCGCCTTACCCAGCGTTTAAGCTGTGTTCACCGTAAAAATATAATGAACATTATACAAAACGGATGAAGGCGCCTGTCGATGCACTCTTCAATTCTTATATTTTGTTTATTATTTATATTATTTATATATATATATATATATATATATATATATATATATATATATATATATATATATATATATATATATATATATATATATATATATATATATATATATATATATATATATATTATATAAAAAGGGGCCAAAAAATTCCGGATTGCATTACGCTAATCGGCTCGGCCATTAACTGTTCATAATTCCGTAAATACCGGTCATGATACAAGAACTGGTTTAAATAGCGAGCGACTTCCTGTAATAATAATAATGGAGATTATGCAGTGTTGCCCGAGCAGGACAGGACTACACATGCTTGTAAAGAACACCGTACACATGCACATGCAGCACATGTAAGCCACTGCGGGTTCCTCACTTTACCTTCATACCACCACTTGCACAATATTCGGCACGCCATGCACACACTGCAAGGCACACTAAACACATGCCACGGGAAAATACAACGCTTAAAATGCTTACACTGCAAAACAAAAATATTAGTATTGACTTGGACGCTAAAATAACAACCCGTCCTCCTAATAGAACGTCGCATTTTGACGTATACTCTACCTACGGCCCAAAAAGTGTCGTACTAGTAAATGGCAGCGGCTCACGAAACTGACCGTCCCAGTTTATGTTCGTGGGTCATATGGTAAGTTAGGTTAAGGGCACTTTAGTACGACAGTTTCGTGACGCTGGAAAACCTTAGGAGGACGAGCTGAATATAACCACCAGCCCCTCGGAGACCACAGTCTTGCTCCATGTAGTAGGAGGGATTTTTGTTATCTAAGACTGATTGATGAAGATTAAGCCACCCAAAAGGTGGCACGGGCATGAATAGCCCGTAAGTGGTGGCCCTTTTGAGCCATTACCAGTATCAATAGATGATACTGAAGATCTGTGGAGGTGCGACTGCACCCTGCTTGACGGGAGATGTCTCCCATGATCTAAGACTTTTGAAATCCTCTATATATAGCATAAGCGATACGGGAGCAGTATGACATTGAATTTACACTCTACGCCTACTGTAGTAACGATGGCTTAACTTTACGGACAGTCCTAACAGTATGATCTGTTCAGCTCGTTCTCGCCAGTGTTCCCATCGTCAAGAAATTGTCGTACTAAAGTGCCTTATCCTAAACTACCAGAGGACCCCACGAACACAAAATGGGACTCAGTTTCGCGAGCCGCTACCATTTTCTAGTACGACAGTTTTAGCCCGTAAGTAGAGTATACGTCAAACTGCTGCATGCTAAAAGAGAACAGGTTGATCGGTGAAGACCCCTCGCCTAGGCCAACAATGACTTTCTATAAATGTGACCTACAGGAGTTATGGGGGCCAATCAGAACCAAAGTAGGCCTAAGCCCATTCTCATTGATCCATCTGGCCTCACTAAAGAAACGGGTAGAACTGGCTTCCCTGTGCCATTGTTTGCCATGGTCCAGGTCGACTGCAAGCATTCTGGAATGTCACCAAATTCTCTTGCGGAAGCCTAGCCTTGTGAGGGAGCCGGTCGGCCGAGCGGACAGCACGCTGGGCTTGTGATCCTGTGGTCCTGGGTTCGATCCCAGGCGCCAGCGAGAAACAATGGGCAGAGTTTCTTTCACCCTATGCCCCTGTTATCTAGCAGTAAAATAGGTACCTGGGTGACAGTCAGCTGTCACGGGCTGCTTCCTGGGAATGGTGGTGGCACCGGGCCGCGGGGACACTAAAAAGCCCGAAATCATCTCAAGATAACCTCAAGAAGATTGTGCACTACGAGAGACCAGTACTGGAATATACAGTCCGTTTCCACACTCCATTTAAAACTGGAGGACAAAAAATAAATACAAGTAAAAAGTTTTATCAGAAGACCGAGCCTGACACATACGGGTTGAAATGTGAAAAAAGGTAGAGGGAACTTGTCCTCGCAACACTAGAGCGATGAGACTGGAGCCTTTAAAAGCTTGTCGAGTATATTAATACTTATGAAAGGAGTGAAGAACTTGAACTATAATCGGTGAAACTGGAACACAGTAATTTCCACATCGTTGTGATTTAAGCTGTATGGCAGCGTCCGGTTCTAAAACCATTCAGCAGAAGAGTAAAGCTTCGAGACGGTCATCTCTATCCTACCAAACGAGTCCTCCAGAACCCTGTGGTGAACATCTTAAGCTTACAACATAAAAAAAAATAAACTTTCAAGACCTTGGCATTTGATTTAGTTTATGTGACAAGTTTTGACGTCATAGTCGTATATAAAGTACACGAGAATTCAAAATTATTTCACCCATTTCTAGTACACCTTTAACTGCTGGGAACAAGACGGGAAAGAGCATCAGCATCTACATTCACTGAGGGCGCCTCAAGTTTAAACACTGCCAAGACCACCAGTATCCAGTAAAGCTGCCAGATGACAAACGTGGTGCGCAGGTCAAGCCAGGAATGCCGGTGAAGGGAGGCCGCTGCCAGACCTCCTCACAAATATGAAAGTACTCACCATTTCTCAGGTCACGAGCCCAAGGACGGTCTAGAGTCACCAGTCTCCTACCATTAACAATAATATATAGAATATTCATACATCGTCTGTGTGTAGGTAGCTACTCCCCCCCCCCCCCACCCCCTAACCTACTAAATAACATGGTGGAGATCATGGAATACTGTTGGAGAGTTGAAGGCTGTCTTCTCTAATTTTCATGTATAAATCCGCAACGTCAAAATATGAGGCGCTATAAATCCCAATGACTCGCAAGATTGATGGGTTGTCCCGGTATCTATTCGTGGCTCTTCTGTTAGGCTCGCACACTTTAGTACATCATTTCTGTGACGTGATAACTCTAAAAGAGGACGGGGGTTGCAGGGAGGCCCGACCCGCCTGACCAGACGCTACGTGCTAGTAACGAGGTCTCCTCCCCCCCCCCCCCCCCCCCCGCCCCGATCATTCCCTCCGCGGGTTAGTAAAGATATAAATATAGCCAGAGCTATAAATGATAGGTGACGTCAGGTCATTAACTTTTGTAGACCTGCCCACGTGCGGGCAGCTGCCCGTTCTCACGATATGACGACCAACAAATTTAGTGTTTTTGCCTAACCAGAGGCGTCCGAACGTAGCCAAAACACTTTACCTATCGAGGCTGGTTTTTTTTTTTTTTTTTTTTTTTTTTTTTTTTTTTTTTTTTTTTTTTTTTTTTTTTAGTAGTAGTAGTAGTTCGAATATTACGGTTCCTTTTATTTCGTGAAATTCCTAGTTTGGTTTTTATGCACCCCATACCCACCCTGCGAGCGACAGTAGAACAGTTAAGCGGCACTTTGTAACTCCTCTCAAACAGTACATCGCAATTTGACGTAAATCCCTTAAGGCCAAAAACTGACGTACTAAAACTCATAACGCCTTCCCCGCTCCTGTGCCAGGTAAGTTACGGGCTCACCATAGCCCGTGCTACTTGGAACTTGTTCCAAGTAGCTAAATCTGTAACAACAACAACATAACGCCTAGCAAAATTGAAGTAATGACCCGTTTTCTATTCGTGGGTACTCCGTTAGCTTAATTTAATACATCAGTTTAGTGACGATGGGAACGGTCGAGAGGACAAACTGGATAATGGACTGGGGAACCTAATCCCAAAATGCCTTTACCCAAGTAGTTACAGAAATTTTGAGTTAGTTACATTAACATGTCAACAGTGGTCCCAGTTTATCAGCCTAACAACAGTGACCCGAAAACGTCCAAACACTGAGTGATGTTGACCAATCCACACTAGAAAATGAAGGGACGACGACGTTTCGGTCAGTCCTGGACCATTCTCAATCTCTCTTCAATCTCATCACAATCGACTTGAGAATGGTCCAGGACGGACCGAAACGTCGTCGTCCCTTCACCTTCTAGTGTGTGGTCTGGTCAACTACACAACACAAACTCAAATTTGCCACTATTAAAAGTATCATTTTACCTACCCAAACAACGCACCAACCCAAGCAACCCTCCCTCCTCTAAGTCAATGCATAAAAATCGTCAATATTACGGTACATTAATTTTGAATAATTCGTCACATTTTAACAGATTGGTTAATTCAGTAAAAAAAAAAAATGGGGGCGCGACTAGGCGAGACGACGGGTTGAATCTACAAGGTCATGCGGTCCGTAGAAGTTGTGGAGGGGGGGGAGGTGGAGAAAAAGGGAAGGGGGATAAATTTCGGGGATTTGAGATCCAGATTAGTAAATTAAGAGGACTTTAGAGGAAGGTGAAGCTCAAGTTTGTGCGTGATTGCGTGTTTTCTTATCAGAAAGAACCATCATCTCCCAGATGAAGGCATTTCCTGTTTGTTCATCCTGGGCTTGGTGAGGCACGGCTGGATTAATTCCAGCTCCGTGTTCATCTTTTATGTGTGGGAGAAAGGCGATTACTTTAATATCAGCGTTGTCGGGAAATGCCAAACCAACCACTGGAACTGCACGGTTTGTGCAGTTGCAAACCAATTAAGATTACCACCGAGACTTAACAGTGCAGTAGTAGTAGTTTAACACATTAGACAATCTTACTGATACCACCTTATTCTGACTTATCTTTTTTTTTTTGCGATATATACAAGAGTTGTTACATTCTTGTACAGCCACTAGTACGCGTAGCGTTTCGGGCAGGTCCCTGGAATACGATCCCTGTCGCGAAGAATCGTTGTTACAACCAAGTACACATTTTACTGTTGAGTTAAACAGAGGCTACAGTTAAGGATTTGCGCCCAGTAAATCCTCCCTGGCCAGGATACGAACCCATGACAAAGCGCTCGCGGAACACCAGGCGAGTGCCTTACCACTACGCCACGGAGGCTAATTATCGTCTGATTACTGAAACCAACATAAGAGCCAAAACTCCATTTAGCGTCTAGCCAGAGGATTTGAGTCCGTGCAGGAATATCTTTGAAGGCAGAGGGTGGGAAGGGGGGGGGGGTGTCATCTTGGGTATGGTTCTCTTAATCTGCCACTGCGTAAAAAAATACCTTTTATCCCAACCCAAGCAATTCGTCTATCTTATCGAGTCAGATACATAGAAAACTTGCGTATTTGAGTTATTTTTCTTAATGGTTGCATTTTAACATTGGTTATGATAAAAAAAAAACTATATTTGTTGGGCGGATAAGTTAGAACAGGAGAGTTTAATTCCTGATATCCCCCCCCCCCCTCCCTGCCAAGGACCACCTTGAGCCAGAACTATTCTGAGAACACTGTTGACATCACGATGGTGTGTTGAGGTGGGAACGGGATTCGTATCGTGTAGCGGTGTAATGCCCGTGTGCGTACTCTATGTTCGCTGGCGACGCGAGCTTCAGCTCCTGGATCCCTCGTTTCAGTCACCGGTCGTTTATTACAATAGTTCCTTACGCAATGTACCATACCTGCTCTTGAATCTCTGCTCGGTACTCTGATTATGTGCTTCATGACACATCTGACTGAAGGAGATTAAGCCACCCAAAAGGTGGCACGGACATGAATAGCCCGTAAGTGGTGGTCCTTTTGAGCCATTACCAGTATCAATAGATGATACTGGAGATCTGTGGAGGTGCGACTGCACCCTGCGTGACGGGAGATGTCTCCCGTACGACACATCTGACTTCCCTAGTGCTACTTGTATGCCTACCTGTGCTTTTTGAGACACCAGACGTGGCTTAGCATGAAGTGGAGAGTATGGGACCTTCTACACCAGTCGATTGATGGTAGAGTGAAGGAGGGGGGGGGGGGGGAGACACGGCATAGAAAGGTAAGTAGCACTAGGTAAGTAAAGTATGTTAGGAACCAATCAGTGTAAAGGCTAAGCAAGAGAAAGGAGTTAGAAGGGTCGCGCCTATCCGGGGAGGATTGATTAGACGCCAATCCTTAACTGTACGCCTTTGAACAAATCCACATGTACAGTATTGTGTACAATACTGTACACAATGTACTGTACGCCTTCGTTCACCTAGCTGTGATTGGGTACCTGATTGTTAAACGATTAGCGAGTCGTGTTCCAGGGGAAACTAGTAGGAGAAGGTTTACTATGAGCTATGGGAAAGGAAAGTTCTCAGCCTGCTAACATGAGTCGGCAGTCGTCTGTCCCTGTACCCATCTGTGTAAAAACTAAAAATAGGGGAAGGTAGTCGAGACTGTGTCCATACATTTTCCAGTTACCCTATTTTGTTCGTTCTACTTACTGGCTATTAATTAGTGCTTACAACAGGCGTTGTTTGCACTGTGGAATCTCTTTAGAATCTTTTACATCGTGATCACGTGTCCTTTGTTTTTTCCCTCCTTCACCTCTGGGGCCAACCACAAGGCTTACCTCTCAAGTTTCTCTAGTTTCGCTTCATGTAGGATGAGAGGACGACTCCACTACATATTCCAGAGAGGGTGGAGGCGATGAGTCACAATAACGTGGCTAAAGTATGATGACCAGACCACACACTAGAAGGTGAAGGGACGACGACGTTTCGGTCCGTCCTGGACCATTCGACCTGGAATCTACTTGGAGAATGGTCCAGGACGGACCGAAACGTCGTCGTCCCTTCACCTTCCAGAGATGGTCTAAAGTGCATAGTACGTTTGTTGATTAAAATCAACAAATAAGTTTGGGGAAGTCCATCAGTACCAAGAGTGTACATCCTTCTTCAGCTAGAGAAGCGAATGAAGTTAGGGAAGTTATATGTAGTGTGAGGACTCTCAAAGTTATATTCACAACCAAGTCTGCATACAGGCGAGATATTTACAAACCCGAGTGATGTGAAAAGCAAGCCAAAAAGAAAATAGTTATGTACAAGCTTAACAAAACATTCCTCCCCTTCCTCTTAAGAAATGTATTTACAAATTACAGCCATCCTATGTTAAGCATCCATGGCTAAAGACTTCGAATAGGATAATTAAAATATTGTCAATGACTTGAGTGGCGCCTGTCTCCTCACAGGCACCACTCAACAGTCACTGAAAATATTTTAATTATCCTATTCGAAGTCTTTAGCCATGGATGCCTGCGAGGAGACAGGCGCCGGGTCGGGGCCCGGACCACGAACTTTAACCCCCGGCGCTGCGATCCGGAGGACATCGCTACCTAACAGTACACTCTTTCCCACACCTCCCTCCCACCTCCCTGCACCCCCCAACCCGCACCATTCCTTCCCCCTCCCCACCTGCGCTACACCAGCCACCCCCCCCCTACCAGCGCCACACCAGTCATGCTACCCACCAATTACAAGTGGCTTCCTACGCTCGACCTGTCAACCCTCCCTACCCCCCCCCTTCCCCAATAAGCCAGACTCAACAATACACCGGTAAACTTAAAGAGCCTCTTTAAGATAACGCGCGGCCTGACCCCCACGCACAGTTGCGCGTCACGGAATTATCATGGCGTGCAACGGTTCTTTCTTGCCGTGTCTGCACGCACATTTATTTACT
>NC_091196.1:22737521-22815021 GCF_040958095.1 Procambarus clarkii
TGGAGTAGGGTATACCTGGAGTGGGGTATACCTGGAGTGGGTATACCTTCTACACTTCTAGCCCGGCCTGAGGCCAGACTTTGTCAAAGTCTGGCCTTGGTCTGTAAAATTCTTATCAACCTTATTAAAAAAAAAAGTGCTTTTCCTTCACTAATGACAGCAAATGCCCAAAAGGGCTCGCAAGGGAACATTTCCGCATTTCTCTCAAGATCATTTCTTCTCATTTTATACTGTACAAAAGTATAATGAATGTGTGTGTGTGTGTGTGTGTGTGTGTGTGTGTGTGTGTGCGTGTGCGTGTGCGTGTGTGTGTGTGTGTGTGTGTGTGTGTGTGTGTGTGTGTGTGTGTGTGTGTTCGTGTGTGTTCTTTCCAGGACACTAAACACATATTCTTAAATATTCTCAAACTAGTATTAGTATTCCCGCTGGGTGAGGAGGCGAGAGCCTGAGCATCCTGGGTACTGTACGTCTCCTGGGCGGTGCTGAGCAGGGGTGTCAAGGGGTTGTGTTGGGGAACTTCGCTACAGCTGACCCTTCACCCCATCAAGGGCACGTCCCACCGTGCTGTTTGGTGGGTGCCAGGCCAATGTGCACGGGATGGGCATGGGGTGCATAATAAATAAACTAAATGGGAAAAAAATGTTGTAAATGAAAGACAATGTTAATTGATAAAGGGACAGTCATAGCTGACAGACTTGATATTTCTATGACAAGGTCACCAAAGGTCACAACTGGCACTGGGACCTCTCAACTAGCACTGGAACCTCTCAACTAGCACTGGGACCTCTCAACTAGTACTGGGACCTTACAGCTAGTACTGGGACCTCACAGCTAGTACTGGGACCTCACAACTAGCACTGGGACCTCACAACTAGCACTGGGACCTCTCAACTAGTACTGGGACCTCTCAACTAGTACTGGGACCTTACAGCTAGTACTGGGACCTCACAGCTAGTACTGGGACCTCACAACTAGCACTGGGACCTCACAACTAGCACTGGGACCTCACAATTAGTACTGGGACCTCTCAACTAGTACTGGGACTTCACAACTAGCACTGGGACTTCACAACTAGCACTGGGACCTCACAACTAGTACTGGGACCTCTCAACTAGCACTGGGACCTTACAACTAGCACTGGGACTTCTTAACTAGCCCTGGGACTTCTTAACTAGCCCTGGGACCTCACAACTAGCCCTGGGACCTCACAACTAGCACTGGGACTTCTCAACTATCACTGGGACCTCACAACTAGCACTAGGACCTCTCAACTATCACTGGGACCTCACAACTAACACTGGGACCTCTCAACTAGCACTGGGACCTCATAGCTAGGACTGGAACCTCACAACTCTGGTACTTCATAGCTAGGACTGGGACCTCAAAACACTGGTACCTCACAGCTAGGACTGGGACCTCACAACACTGGTACCTCACAGCTAGGACTGGGACTCATATTCCTAGGCTAGTTACTAGCCGACTTGGCTAGTAACGCGCTTGGGTCCCCCCCCCCTCCCCCTCCTGCGGGGTGAATAGAGTGCGATCCCTGCCAGGAAAGCGTTCTTTAGAGCGATGCGTCAGGCCCAATAATACTGTAAAATGACCTTTAGAGAGTTTAGTTTTCAAATTTTCTTCTCGGTGTAGAACATGATAAATACGGAGATTAGTGCTTTAATCATCGATTTAACCTTTTAAGTCATATTCAGTATCATTAACATTCATAAAACACACACACACAGGTCTCGTAGCTGAGTGGACAGCGCACGGGACTCGTAATCCTGCGGGGCGGGTTAGATTCCTGGCGCCGATAGAGACAAATGAGCAGTTTCTTTCATCCTGATGCCCCTGTTACCTAGCAGTAAATAGGTACAGTACCTGGGAGTTAGACAGCTGTTACGGGCTGCTTCCTAAGGTGTGTATGTGAAAAAAGTTTGTAGTCATAGTTTGTAGTTAGTAACTGTAGATTGATTGCCAGTTGAGAGGCGGGCCGAAAGAGCAGAGATCAACCCCCGCAAGCACAACTAGGTAAATAAACATATAACGCACACACACATACAGACACACGCACACACACACACACATACAGACACACGCACACACACACACATACAGACACACGCACACACACACAAACACACACGTTAGTTGATTGACGGTTGAGAGGCGGGACCAAAGATCCAAAGCTCAACCTCCGCAAGCACAAATAGGTGAGTACACAGACACACACACACACACACACACACACACACACACACACACACACACACACACACACACACACACACACACACACACACACACACACACACAATGCCAGCCAGTGAACGGGTTTGTCTGCTACCAGATAGGAACCATTATCATAAATCTTGGTAACAGATACAATGTTCTTGGTAAGCAATACAATATATATATTGCTGTGTTGTCTTTGATGAACAAACAATTGTCTTTAACGTAATCGCCCAGACGAGTATCTTTAGCTCGTGCATTTATATATATTACAGATTTAGAATAACTTACTGTGTTTCGTAAGAAAGGTAGACTAATAGATCATTCGTAGATTTATACCAATAACATAAAGGTGTGTTCAACTTACAGAATTTTTAAAATCCAAAAGTATGACAAATCGAAGTGTGTATGTTGGGAAGTTTTGAGCAAAACAGCGAGAGAGAGAGAGAGAGAGAGAGAGAGAGAGAGAGAGAGAGAGAGAGAGAGAGAGAGAGAGAGAGAGAGAGAGAGAGAGAGAGAGAGAGAGAGAGAGAGAGAGAGAGAGAGAAGGGGGGGGGGGGGAGGGGTACGTGTGACAAGGACAAACACCTTTCACTCAGTAACTAGTACCTGTTGGACTGTTGAAGGTCAAGCTGCCCACTACTAACACCCGCCTCCCACTACCTGCTTCTGCCCACACATGAAGTAACAATTAACCTGTATCTCACCTGTCAGGAAATGTTGACGAAAGCCCCCAACCTCTGAAGGTCTGGCACTCCAGACGACAGTGCCAGTCTTCAATTGGCAGGCAAGTTCAAGTTCATCTTAGTCGTTTTGGTTTAAATCTGCCTGTCAATAGTTCTCTAGTTTATCCTAGTGATCTCGGTCTATTTCTCTTTGCCTGTCTATCGGTCTTTAGGTCATATCAGTCAACTAAAGAAATCGGTCTATTTCTATTTGCCTGTTAGTTGTTTGAAAGCGCTTGTAAACATCTGACACATATATAAATTGATTAAATTCGACCACTTTTGAGGAGCATACTACCCAGGACCTGATGCCAGCCATATCCAGTAGTACAAGCACACTTAAAAAGTAAATAAGATTTTTGGTAACATTTCCCCCCTCTTCTGATCATGTTCTAAAATATTGTAATACAGTGGGGTTTGGGTAATTAATTATGAGGAAAGAAAGCGCTACCTACCAACATTGTGGCGGTTCCGGGGATCAGCGTCCCCGCGGCCCGGTCTCTGACCAGCCCTCCTAGTTGGTCTCCTGGTCAACCAGGCTTTTGGACGCGGCTGCTCGGAGACTGACGTATGAATCACAACTAATGCTCCGGTACCAACCACAACCAGTAACCACAACCACCTCCAACCACAACCAGTATGACTGAATAGCGCCTGGATTAATTATGGGAATTGACTATGAGCTGGGATAGGAGGACTGAGTGAAGGAAGGACTGGTGTGCTGGCCTCTTCAACGTAAGTAACACACACAGTAGTCTCACTATCCTCCGGCGCCACCAGTCCGTGTGTGTTTGTAGTGGCAACCCAGGTCTCCACCTTATTACGTTAACTATCGTATTTCACGGGGAAACGATTGTCACTCCAGCTCAGTACGATATTTCTGTTACCGTACGCCAACTGTGCATGGTGTCATATTGCTATCGTACTCCAACTGGGTCTACTAACGCAGTTGGCGCACTTTGAATGGTATTTCAACTGAATACGTATAACCATATTTTGTGCTTCCATCCATATAAATAACAGGTGCCATCATTTTTAAGGAAACGTTGAGATAACCACCGCATGTGATAGCCATTTTCATACCAGGATGATCTATTGACAAACCTGTGACACCTTCTACTGTCTTGTTCGCAATAACAATATTGCGACCCGTGAGGAATTAAAGAGTTCCAAAATCGCTAAACAAAAATTCAGTATAGATATTATACCAAAAAATAGAATGGAAATTAAAAACAATAAAGGACAAAAGAATATTTATAATGAACACACTGGAAATAAACTTTATATACAGCTCTTTCAGCGAAAGTTCTTCGGAGTTGTATCAGCCGGCGATGGACACTTCGAAGTCAGTTCGCAAGAATTCGCCCGCTCGATCCCCCTGGAAGGACGACAGCGCCTCGCAGCGGGACCAGCTGCAGAATATGTGTTCACGTTCAGGAAGTTTGCTGGATAATACATGTATGTGGACTCAGGAGGAATTAGACATTATTCTGATTCTAGTTAAACAGAGGAAGAAGATGATGAGGAAGGAGGAGTACATGAAGATGGAACAGAAGGAGAGAAAGGTGGAAGAGAAAATCGATACAAAGGACAACTGCTATTGTACGTGTCCCAGCTCCTCGTCCTCGTATCCCTTCCATACGCTGTATGCTTGTACTGCCTTACCACTCTATCCTCATAATAACCTACCTACTCGGTCAGACTACACCGACAGCTCAGGGGACGAGTAGTTAGAACTACCACGTGAGTTTAAACAACCTAAATCTTATAACGAAGTGTGGCAGGAGCAAGGAGAGGGACCAATGAAGCATCCGGAGAACAGATAAACCTTAAATAAAATGGACTAATTTGAAAATATTCTTGAGCGGGAGGAAAAAACATCGGAGAAAGAGTGCAAAAGGAAGAGAAGTAGCACCATAAGACGAAGGAGTAACAGCAGCAGCAGCAGACGGAAGAGTAGTAGCAGCAGCAGCAACACGGAGGACGGAGGAGGAGGAGGAGCAGCAGCAGCAGCAGAAGACGGAGGAGGAGGAGGCAGCAGCAGCAGCAGAAGAAGAGGAAGGAGCAGTAGCAGCAGAAGAGGAAGGAGCAGCAACAGCAGAAGAGGAAGGAGCAACAACAGCAACAGAAGACAAATGAGCAGCAACAGCGGAAGAGGAGGGAGCAAAAGAGGAAGGGGCAGCAACAGCAAAAGAGGAGGAAGCAGCAGCAGAAGAGGAACGAACAGCAGCAGCAAAAGACAAAGGAACAGCAGCAGCAGCAGCAAAAGACGAAGGAACAGCAGCAGCAGCAACAGCAAAAGACGAAGGAACAGCAGCAGCAAAAGACGACAGAATAGCAGAAGCAAAAGACAAATGAGCAGCAACAGCAGCAGCAGAAGAGGAAGGAGCAGCAGCAGCAGAAGAGGAAAGAGCCGCAGCACCAGAAGAGTAAGGAGCAGCAGCATCAGCAGCAGCAGTAGTAAAGAAAGTAGCAGCAACGGAAGACGAAGGCAGCAAAGGAGGAGATATTGGAAAACGGAGAACAGATAGTGGAGAAGCCGAAGAAATTGTATAAGATCAGACCCAAATGTGGGAGAGATGGGGTCAAAAGGGCCCACTGACCCCTTCCAAGGGCTATATAGTCGTAATGGCTTGGCGCTTTCCCCCCTGATAATTCCCTTTCTTCCCTCTTGAGGAAGTGAGAGGGGTTTAATTGCTCTGATGACCTCTAGTGACACCTGTCGACGGCTCTGATGGCCTCTAGTGGCACCTGTCGACGGCTCTGATGGGCTCTAGTGGCAGTTGTCGACGGCTCTGATGGCCTCTAGTGGCACTTGTCGACGGCTCTGATGGCCTCTAGTGGCACCTGTCGACGGCTCTGATGGGCTCTAGTGGCAGTTGTCGACGGCTCTGATGGCCTCTAGTGGCACTTGTCGACGGTTCTGACGGCCTCTAGTGGCACCTGTCGACTTAAACGAGGCCCACTCCTCCTCTCCGTCTTATTCTAGATCCTTATCCTCCTATCCCTTCCAAGTACTGGCTTAGTACTTCCTCCTGATAATGACCTCACCTGACGTACTCACGTGGGTTCAGCAGAGAGAGATATGCCTCGAGCACGGTGGTGACCCCAAGCAGATGATTTCTAATGTAAAAAAGATGAGGCGTACATAATGTATTTTTCGCTCGTTAACAGGAGGAAGAGGGGAAGGAGAGGTTTGGTCGTTGAAGTAACGAGCCTATTTGGTCATTGTTTATGAGGACGGACTGTTCAGGAAGGAGGCATTCAACTCAGTGTCAGGGGGCCAGATTCACGAAGCAGTTATGCAAGTACTTACGAACGTGTACATCTTTCCTCAATCTTTGACGGCTTTGGTTAAATTTATTAAAGGTTAGGTTAAATAGGGTAGGTTAGGTTCGGTCATATATCTACGTTAGTTTTAACTAAAATTTAAATAGAATTACCCCATACATAATGAAATGAATATCTTTATCATTTCATAAGAAAAAATAAGAAAAATATTGAAATTCTGGAAAACTTAGCTTATTAAGCAAATCGGGCCTTGCATAGTAGGCCATGAACTGCATTCTGGCTACTAGGTACAACATATATATATATATATATATATATATATATATATATATATATATATATATATATATATATATATATATATATATTTATATATATATATATATATATATAAATATATATATATATATATATATATATATATATATATATATATATGTGTATATATATATAGAGTATATATAGACACAGGACCAGGGTGCCTGGGGGGGGGTCTCCGTGGTCGCTTTTTTTTATTATTTTCTACCACAGACGTGGCCAGACATTTACAATGCTAACCACATATATACATTTTCTTCTGTCATCCATGGACAAGGTTAGAGATCTCTTAAACATATAATTCAGTGATTTATTGAACAATCAACCACTGAAGGTGATTGTAGTGCTTTTAAAATGCTAATCTAACCTACAGACATAAATACACAGATTTACGTCCGTCCTACATAAACAGTGTTCGAGGTGTCTTTTTACATAGTGTCGTTAATTTGCGTTTACAAAGGAGAAATGCAATTCTGACCAGCTTCCACATCTTGAGGTTATCTTGAGATGATTTCGGGGATTTTTAGTGTCCCCGCGGCCCGGTCCTCGACCAGGCCTCCACCCCCAGGTAGCAGCCCGTGACAGCTGACTAACACCCAGGTACCTATTTACTGTTAGGTAACAGGAGCATAGGGTGAAAGAAACTCTGCCCATTGTTTCTCGCCGGCGCCTGGGATCGAACCCAGGACCACAGGATCACAAGTCCAGCGTGCTGTCCGCTCGGCCCGACCGGCACATACCGCAAATTAGAAACCTATCATATGAAGAAAGAATGACAAAACTTAAATTACATTATCTAGAAAGGCGAAGAGTTATGGGTGACATGATAGAGCTGTACAAGTGGATGAATGTACATAACATAAGGGGATGTTAATAAGGTATTATAAGTATCAACACAAGGCAGGCTGTCAAGCTGTCAACCATCAGACGCCTGCGCTGACGCATCGTAAATCTCCCCTGGACGTAAACGACCAAGTTACGAGCAACAGGTGTTTTTTTGTGGAGATAATAAACTTGAATATGTGTGGTAGCCAGGGTGTTGCTGGAGCTCCCGGAATACCTTTACGGTTCTGGGGCATATGTTCGCTTACAAATAACCACTGATAATTGATGACGTTCGAACGTTTTTTGAACAGTGTTTCGATGATGTCCTTCGTTCGAATCACGCCTCTGTAAATGCTTCAACGACATACTACAAATACAAATATTTGCCAACAGAACTAAACACCTAATCTAACTGAAGCCTAAATATAAATCAAATTGTAATATATAACATTAGAGGTGACGGAGGCCACATCTTTGTTACACACTATCTTCGTCACCGTAACCATCTTCACTACACACCATTAAAAATCATCACGTTTATGTAGGGCATACGTAAATCTGTGTATCTATGTATTTACGTATGTAGGTTAGCTTAGCATTTTAAAAGCACAGAATCACCTTTTGTGGTTGAGTGTTCAATAAACCCTTGAACTATATGCTTAACACTTCTCTAACCCTGTCCATGGAGGACAGAAGAAAATGTATATATGCTGGTTAGCATTGTAAATGTGTGGCCACGTTTGTGGTAGAAAATAATAATAATAAAAAAACTACAAATACTATCTTCCTCACTTGAACCCTCTTGACTATACACGACCATTATCACTGTAACCATCCTCACTATGTACAACCTTCAACACAGTAACCCCCCCATCACTCTAACCATCCTTACTATGCACAACCTTCAACACAGTAACCCCTCACCATCACTGTAACTATCCTCACTATGCACAATCTTCAACACAGTAACCCCTCACCATCACTGTAACCATCCTCACTATGTACAACCTTCAACACAGTAACCCTTCACCATCACTGTAACCATCCTCACTATGTACAACCTTCAACACAGTAACCCTTCACCATCACTGTAACCATCTGGCGACACAGTCTTCATCATTATACCCATCTTTACTACCCGGGCAAGGCCAACTACTCCATCCATAACCACCACAACCACCACCTTCCCTATCTTTCACACCTATCCCTAAAACTCACCTTCTTCCTTGTCTCACTGTAACCATCTTCCCTACATACTGTCTTTAATAAGTTACATATGTCAAACTAATATTTAATCACGTAGAAAATAATATGCTGGATGAATCTTGGTGAGGACGGAGTCTGGCAAAGAGCGAAATTTGAAACTGGCATCATTTGCTATTTCATGCAGAGAAGTCGATTAGGGTCGACCCCGACCCGCCTATGACTGTCCCCGAACAAAAACTGGTCACCCTGCAAACTTTTGGTGAGACGCTAAACGCGTCTGGCCTCGAACAAACATTCTCTTTGATATAGGTTGATGTAGACTTGACAAAATACCGATTTTGAATACAGATCATGTCAGAGCTGATTACTTTTTCTTTGGGGTCGGCCGCCGCTTGGACGAGCCTGGCCTGGGGACGGGATGACTAAACACTTTAAATCAATATAACGAAAACATTTGACCTATCCCTTTCTTGGGCAAATAATAAATTAACCCCAAAATATATTTAAAAGTAAAAAAAGTGTTATTAATAGAGTATAAAAGATTCAGTTAACATCCAGTTGTTAGATGGATGTCAAATGCTGATTTATTAAGATCTGAAATAAGTCAGTATTTGTACTATGTCTGGAGGTTTATGTTGGGTCAGAACTTCTGGTCCAATATCTTAAGATTGTAGCAAACACACAGAGAAATTGGAATAACCAACAGTTCATTAAATTTAATTTAGCTTCAAATACCATTACAAAACCTTCAAATAGCACTAGAACAAAAACGAATACCATTAGCAAATACAAGGAGGCTAAATGATCTTAGCCAAGCACCATACTCCTTGAAGAAAACTTTCCAGGCAGGGTTTCACTCTGCCTTCTCAAGGACTTGGGTTAACATTTGGAACACCTCTATGCATGCTAATTATTCATTCAGAGTTAATTAATGGTTGCGTTCATTAGTTAAATTTAGATTTACACTTTTATATGTTTATATCTGTTGTCATCACAGATTAATTTACGTTCTTGTTGTCATGTAGGTGTAGTGCGTGTGTGAGAGTACTCGCCTTGAAGTGCTCACCTAGTTGGGAATGCACGACCGGATTTGCCTCCTCGTCCCACCCTTACGAACGTTTTTAGTTTTCGATTGCAATGAAATGATTTCCAATTTTTTTCTTATCATATTTATATTTAAAATTATTATTGTTGACTTCAGTTACTTCTCTCTGACATCTCTGCGATTCATCTGTGTGTTTAGGTTCCATCCATAACCCACCATTGTGCAGTTCCTAGCTTTGAACAATTCTGCTTTGCCTTCGCTGTCAATTTCCATCACTCTTATATGTCGTTACGATGTCTTGCCAGGTCTCTCCTCTCCTCCAGGGGGGTGAAGTCAAGTTTCCTCAGTCATTCCTTGTAGCTCATGCCATTCAGCTCAGAAACGAGACGTTGTATATCTTTGGACCTTTTCGTGCTTTGACTTGTCCTTTTTCAGGTGGAGGTTTCATGCCAGGGCTGCATATTTAAGAGTGGCTCTCGCCTAGGTTGTGCACAGGCCCACAAGGTTCCCTTGTTCGTTGACCAGACCACACACTAGAAGGTGAAGGGACGACGACGTTTCGGTCCGTCCTGGACCATTCTCAAGTCGATTCTTCCCTTGTTCCCTTGTTTGTGAAGGCTAAACGAACTGATAATCTGTGTTTCTGAAATTAGGTGTGGAATTATATCAACTCCCAGGTCATTCTCCTTTCTTGATACAAGAATCTCCACTTCATCCAATACTGCTGTACAGGTTTTCTCCCTACTATTTTATTTCTTAACATCAAGTAAACTATATAGTCGTAACGGCTTAATGCTTTCTCCTGATAATTACCTTCTATCCTTATAATTTTGAATATAGCTGAATTAAATTCTAGCAGTCATTTCAGACCACTTCTGGAGTGTGAAGATTCTGTTGCAGGGTATCATAGTGTCCAGACTCTTATTAATTTTCTCTCGTGTACTAACAGTGATGTGAAGCCAGCAACGCCCCCTTGTGGTACTTCACTTGCAACCTCTCTCTCTACTCTGTATCTCCTCTCACAATGCCACTCTTTGCTTCATTCCAGAGACATTCTCCCACCCACCGTAGGACTCTTCTCGATACATCAGCCTGCTTCTCAAGCTTTAGAAGATCTCCGGTTTGGAACAGCATCAGGTGCTTTCCGACAGTCGAGGAATATGTAGTCTCTCTCTCTCTCTCTCAATTAATTTCTCATATTGTTGCAGAACTCCAATAAGTTTCTCAGTCCGGGTTTTCCTTCTCTGATTCCGTGATGATGTTTGGAGGCAACATTTAGTGATTCAAAATGTTCAAAAAGCTTGGTACAGATCAATCTGTCTCTGGTAGCTTGGTGGAGATGTTTCTACGTGACACCGGTCTGTGGTTTAGTGGTTCTTGTCTTCACCATTTTCTGTATAATGGCACCACAGTTGCAGTCTGGGAAACTCGGCCTTTGCCAGGGAAAAATGAACTACAGAAAGCGGACTACACAGTGCTTCCGCTACATATGAGATGATACATCAGAGGTGCTAAATCAAATGTGCTAAACCAGAGATGCTACATCAGAGGTGCTACATAAGACGGCTAAATCAGAGGTACTAAATCAGAGATGCTACATCAGAGGGCTAAATCAGAGGTGCTAAATCAGAGGTGCTACAACAGAGGGCTACATCAGAGGTTTAGAGTTCAGGTGTATTTCCTCCTGTATCTTGTCCCACAAAGAGAAGCATTACACTTGTTTACGTTGGTAGCAAGTGTTGCCATCTCCGCGTCCACTCTTAACTTCAGCCTTTGCCCAAAGTCCCACAGCTTAATATTTGGGGTTTCTGAAGAAGAATGTATGACCTTAGTGCTCTTAATACAATATTTATGCTTTATTATTATTATTGTTGTGATCTTCGTCTGTGTGTTGATTGCTCACTATCTGGTCGTTGCGCGCCCATCTTTATTGTTGCTTCCTATTTTGTTGTTGTAATTATTATTATTATTGTGTTTAATGGCCTTTCTGAAGGCCAGTATCAACCTACAGGTCATCCTTGTATAGACTTTCGCGACGGCTTGACTGTTGTGTTCGCACCAAACACGGCCATGTGTGTTGTGTGATGGTCAACTGCCATGTTGGGTGGGTGAGTGGGAGGTGGGGTTGTTTCTCTCTCTCTCTCTCTCTCTCTCTCTCTCTCTCTCTCTCTCTCTCTCTCTCTCTCTCTCTCTCTCTCTCTCTCTCTCTCTCTCTCTCTCTCTCTCTCACTCCAGTGGAATAGAAGCCTTCTGACTACTGCTAGAAGGCTGAGAGGTTCATCTTTAAAAAATTTTCAGTGGAACTTTACCCACCATGAGGCTTTACTCCCAGGGGCCCCAATTACTGCTGGGCGAACACAAGCAAACATCTATCTGGTTGGTTCCCAGTCAATCATCTAGCGTTTGTGAGACGGGACATGTGTGTGTATCGCGCGCGTGTATGTGTGTGTGTACTCACCTAGTAAGTACAAGCACCTAGTTGTGCTTGCGGGGGTTGTGCTCTGGCTCTTTGGGCCTCCCACTACACTTTCAATCAATCAACTGATTTTTTTTCACACACACACACACACACACACACACACACACACACACACACACACACACACACACACACACACACACACACACACACACACACACACACAGGAAGCAGCCCGTAACAGCTGTCTAACCCTCAGGTACCTATTTACTGCTAGGTGAACAGGTGCATCAGGGTGAAAGAAACTGCCCATTTCTTTCCACCTCCGCAAGGGATCGATCCCCGGACCCTAGGACTACGAGTCCCGAGCGCTGTTCACTCAACGGTCAGGCCCCCTCGTGTGTGTGTTCTACTATTTGTACTTGCTTACTTGTGCCTGCAGGATCGAGCTGTAGGTCTTGGACCCCGCTTTTCTAGCGCCGGTGTGGAGGTGTGTGTGTGTGTGTGTTGTAGGGAAGGAGGTTGTGGGGAAGGGAGGGGGTTGTGGGGAAGGGGGGGGGGTTTGTGGGGAAGGGGGGGGGGTTGGGGAAGGGGGGGGGTTGTGGGGAAGGGGGGGGGGTTGTGGGGAAGGGGGGGGGGGGTTGGGGAAGGGGGGGGGTTGTGGGGAAGGGGTGGGTGTGGGGGGAAGAGGGAGGGGAGGTTCACCATGCGCTATACAAACGATAGATCAACAAGAAGCTTTGGTGAGGTTACATTTGCACTTTCCACTGGTTAAGTTATGGTGGTGGAGGTCAGGAAGGCCTGGCACTTATACTGGCACCTGGAGTGTGGTGTGTCACCTTATACATGTATTTTTATACCTTCTGCACCTGTGTTCAAGGTGTCACTTAATTATCTAAGTGAAATGTCTAAGTGTAGTTACTGGATGAGAGCTACGCTCGTGGTGTCCCGTCTTCCCAGTACTCTTTGTCATATAACGCTTTGAAACTACTGGTGGTTTTGGCCTCCGACAGCTTCGCTTTCAACTAGGTTCAAACTGTCTTGAACTCTGTTCACAAAAAGATTACATTCTTACATTTTTTTGGCATTTTTGTTTCCTTAGTTTGAATGTATGTCCTCTTGTGTCTGAAGGAGCAGGTTTCAACAATTCCAGTGCCTTTTCTCTTAAATCTTGGCTCTTAGCTCATATTCTTATGTTCCGGGAGCCACTGAGTTGTATGTCTTCGAACCCTTTCTAGTTGGTTTATGTTCTTCTTTAGATATGGGCACCATACCAATTCTGCAGTTGTTTTGCCTCGTCTCTAGTCTCTTATATATACTCTAAAGTTTCTTGCAACAGTCGACACTGAGGCTGGTTCGATGAAAACCTCATTCCTCGCGAACACTGCAATTGTTCGTTTAGTGTTTCACACATTTTCTGTTTAGCCTTTGTGAATTTTTCCCATTTGTAATTGTTGGATTTTGTCTTTAACTTGCAGTTTGCTTTTTATGAATTTATAGAAAAGTCTGGGGTTCTTTCTTACATTTGTTCGCAACTACTTTCTCAAAGTTTCTTTGCCTTTCTTTTCACTGCTATGTAGTTGTTTCTTGTGTGTTTGTAGTCCTGATGCGTCTGGGGGTTTGGCATCATCCTATATTGATTCCGTTTTTGGAGTTTTGTTTTCTGTTCTCTGGAATTTATATTAAACCAGTCCTTTTTTTCTGTATTTGCTTCTCTGTTTTGATATAAATATTTGCTACCCTCATCATATATCTCACACAACGTAGCCTATATCTCAGTGCCTAACAATAAACCATTCCAGTCAAATTCTTAGACCCTTGTAATGTTCTTTCGTAAGGTGGTGTCTCTCTCTTATCTTACTTCCTTCATTCTCTCTTATGTTATATAGAATTGCCGGTTTCATTACTTGTTCCTTCACTGTTGTTTTTCTCCTGATGTGGTTGTGCAGAAATTTAGGTTGAGTCTATGCCTTGCTTGCTATGTCATTTTCACACACACACACTGTGTGTGTGTTTGTTACCCCATCTCTGCCTCACGGTATTATTTAACAAAGTCATTACACGCCCCCATTCAGATTTGTTATCTTCCAATGTTGATATTTACGAATAACTAAATCGAGTGTTTGGAGGCTTTTTTCACGCATACAAAGATACATACATATATGTATACATTTAATTTACCTAGGCACTAGGAGACTCGAACCACCGACTCTGCAGTGGAAGCGGAAACTCTTCCACTGAGGTATCATGGGAGGCCCAATAAGAAAGATTTCAGAGGCAGGAAATCCCTCCCAACTGAAACTGCATAATTTCCCTCACAGGAATTAGTAGTGATCTTTCCATAATGGAAAGATTCATCATTCCCTAAGAATTATTTATAGAAAAAATATATAATTTCAAGAAAACTCGGCTTATTAGGAAAATCGGGCTTTGCATACTAGACCAAGTAGTGCGTTCTTGGTATATATTTGCCCATGGAAATATATTTATATTTCCATCGGCTGCCCTTCACCACATAAGAGACGCAGAGCAAATACTTGTTAAGCTGAAAGTTATCTGAATATGTCCAAACAGTTATCCGAGTATATCCATTCATGAGGCTGGTGATTAATGTACCCGCCCGGCTCTTCACAGTATTCTCCTGGCACAGCTTCCAAGGCTGAGCATGTTTGTGTCTGTCACTTTGATACGCATATTATACCACAACCGTTCTCTTGTGTTTGCCACCTCCGTGTGTGTGTGTGTGTGTGTGTGTGTGTGTGTGTGTGTGTGTGTGTGTGTGTGTGTGTGTGTGTGTGTGTGTGTGTGATTTGACGTTTTTTTTCGAGGGGGCGTGTTTGGGCCGCCCAAGGTGAACATTTGTTAAGTTTCCATTTACAATGTTGGCAGTCGCTTTATCACATGTTTATTGTTTGTTTTGTTCCCGTATTTGCTCTCACATGTGACAATACTTCACAAAAACAAAACTAATGTGAGGAATTCTTAAGCCGCTGGTTAACTGAGGAAACCCTGAGCTTTCAGTATCGCATAGAGTTCCTTCTCTCACACTGTAACTGTTGTTGTTATAGATTCAGCTACTCGGAACAAGTTCCAAGTAGCACGGGCTATGGTGAGCCCGTAGTGGACTTACCTGGCACAGGAGTGGCGCTGAATCTCTTATAACACATTGTAACGTGTTGGTGGTTCCCAGCGTCACCCCGCTGGTGGTGGAGGGAGTGACGGTGTTGTGACGTCACTGGTGGTGGAGTGACAGTGTCCACCTTGCTGACACTGTGAGTTATGACAGCAGGCGGACTGTCCACCTTGCTGACACTGAGTTATGACAGCAGGCGGACTGTCCACCTTGCTGACACTGTGAGTTATGACAGCAGGCGGAATAAGCTTGTTATCTTTCGTCAAGGAGCCGGAGTGTGTCTGTAAGACTCTTCACACATAATTCAATAGAGAAGGCGCAATGCTTGGATCATAAATCTGTTAGATTAAGGACTTCTTAGATTAAGTATCTGTTAGATAAAGGACCTGCCTGAAACGCTATGTGTGTGTGTTAGTGGCTTTGCAAGAATGTAAGAACACCAATGTTATGTACTCTCACAAACCTATTGTACCTTGTAAATAAATAAATAGCAAGGGAGGGAGGCAATGGAACAGGGGAGAGAGAAGAGGCAGGCAAGAGAGGAAGGCAGGCAGGGGAGGTATAGAGGCAGGGAAGGAAGGGAGCCTAGGGTGAGGAAGGGAAACAGGGAGGGGGCAGGGCAGGGAGGAAGGCAGGCATGGTAGGGAGGGTGAGGGAGGAATACAAGGAGGCAGGAGAGGGATGAAGAGAGAGAAAAGGAGTGAGAAGGGCAAGACAATAATGAGTTGATAAATCAAGAGGTACAGCATATATAAGGAAGGGAGGAGCGGGTCGAGGCCGCCCACCCTCCCTCGGTACGATGCTGCAGTTTACCAGGAGAGAGAGAGAGAGAGAGAGAGAGAGAGAGAGAGAGAGAGAGAGAGAGAGAGAGAGAGAGAGAGAGAGAGAGAGAGAGAGAGAGAGATTCAAATAAATTGAACAATATGATCAGATTTCTATAATATATTTTAAATATTATTAACTGATGGTGAAAGTATACCAGGACTCACTAAGTCTTCCTTTCCTGGCGTAGGCCACGTATTGTAGCTTCAAACATGTGTGTGTGTGTGTGTGTGTGTGTGTGTGTGTGTGTGTGTGTGTGTGTGTGTGTGTGTGTGTGTGTGTGTGTGTGTGTGTGTGTGTGCGCGTGCGTGCGCGCACTTGCTTACAAGATAAGAGCTATGCCCACAAGGTCACTCACAAGTGAGTTACAACTTCCAGAAAAGCCTCTTGTGTGGGATTCCATCGAATATCTTTTTTTTTTAGTCTAGACGAGATGCAGACTACGAATCCGTCTCTTCTCTGAAGGATCTGTCTTGCCCTGTCATAAGCCTGACCTTCCAGTTCTAATACATATGACTTCTCTATTATTACACCATCTATTTCACGATGCTCCGCCCAATAACACCGCCAAATCTCTCCAACTTCACTGCTTCTTCGTTTTAATGCTGATTGACACCTCTGAAATACTGCCTCATCTCCTCTAGTTTTGCAGACGGTGAGTCACAATAACGGGGCTGAAGATATGATGACCAAACCACACGTCAGAAGATGAGGAGACGATCGACGACGTTTCAGTCCGTCCTGGGGCCAGATTCACAAAGCAGTTACGCAAACATTTACGAACCTGTACATCTTTTCTCAATCTTTGGCAGCTTAGTTTACAATTATTAAGCAGTTAATGAGCTTCGAAGCACCAGGAGGCTGTTTATAACAATAACAACAATTGATTGTGAAGTTTTCATGCTTGTAAACTGTTTAATAAATGTAACCAAAGCCGTCAAAGATTGAAGAAAGATGTATACGTTTATAAGTACTTACGTAACTGCTTCGTGAATCTGGCCCCTGGACCTTTATCAAGTCGATTGTGATGAAACGTCGACGTCTCCTCGTCTTCTGGTGTGTGGGTTGGTCATTATATCTTCTCTAGGTTTGTTTCCGCAAGTACTGCGATGTTCTGTAATGTTTATTGTATTATGTCGCCGAAGGAACAGGGGAGGGAGGAATTACTAAGTATTGTGATACTTTGTTCAAGCGTTTTTGAACTCACTCCATCTATGCTCACTGAATATTACTGAACTTATTTACTCCACGGCCCTGTCTCCATCTGGTTTTACTTGGTTGGCTTTTATGTTATAATTTGACCGTCTTCCCGAGTCCTATCACAGTGACCAACACACGGTGATAAAATACCTTGTGCAATAACGAGCTTAATGAAAACCAAGACAGATGTCTTTGCAGGCCTCTTACGGTAGAGAGCAGGCTGATTCTTCCTATTGGTTAAGGAGCTCAGTCTCAAGAGGAGAGACTGAACAAGGCAGGGACTATGATCACTACATACAGAGAGAAAGGGACAAGGTAGATACTGTGATGCTGTTAACGCCATTTGTTGACCGCACTTGACACCATTTTCTGTGTTCCCCGGTGGAAGGCTGTTGTCTCACTGAAACAATTGTAGTTTCCTTCGTACTATATGATTTTCTTTCCTCAGAGGTGATGTGAGGTACGTTGTAAGATATGTAAGGACATTTCTGTACCCCTGTACAGGCGTTCAAGAAGCTGAATGCACTGGAAGAATATGTTGACCAGCCCACACACTAGAAGGTGAAAGGACGACGACGTTTCGGTCCGTCCTGGACCATTCTCAAGTCGATTGTGAGAATGGTCCAGGACGGACCGAAACGTCGTCGTCCCTTCACCTTCTAGTGTGTGGTCTGGTCAACTTACTTTAGCCACGTTACTGTGACTCATCGCCTGCACTGGAAGAATACATCGTGGAAACCACCTCCATCCACAATTCTAAGACCTATATACGACCAAACAAAAAATCGAAAGTTATATGCACAAAAGCAGGAGGTTCGACAAGTCTACTAGAGAGTAAGACCTCGCTTGCCCACCGTCAGTGTTAGGTAGCGTTGAGGTAAGCACCAGCCGCACCTCCCCACTATGGGGACCAGTTTGACGAGTCGGAATGCCTTTACCTTAGTGGTGCGACAATGAACAGTAGTTTTATGCAAATTACCGTCGCCGTATAGGGCTACGGAGAGGCGCGCTGTTGAGGCAGACTCTGGCACCTCCCTACAACAGGAGGTGCCAGAGGTTCCTGTTCACACTGACTGCTCACTATATAACAATGCCTGCACACTTAACCCTCATGTGACGATCAAACGAGATTACGGAATAGACAGTAATACGATAATGGTCTCAAATTCCAGTTGAGTTGGAGAGGTGAGGGTCCCTGAGGCCTCATATACCTGCCTCTCAGAGCGGCCCCTCACACAGCCTCCTCCCAGCGTGGTGAGGAGAGGCAGGTAATTGAGCTGCTGATGATAATGAAACATAATGACGCTAACTTTTCTTCGACACAGTCAGTACTAGGAGAAGTAGCGGCTTACAAATACCCACATTTTCTTACGAATGGGTTGATTAGGTTAGGTGGGTGGCATGGGTTCG
This sequence comes from Procambarus clarkii, assembly GCF_040958095.1. Lineage (NCBI taxonomy): Eukaryota > Metazoa > Arthropoda > Malacostraca > Decapoda > Cambaridae > Procambarus > Procambarus clarkii. The sequence goes on from NC_091196.1 coordinate 22,756,142, forward strand.
TACCATTCTGGTTAGGTTAGCACTTTGTATTGTGTACGTTGAGGCAAAGCAAGAGAAAGGGCTGGATCATCATCGTTATTACCGACTCTGACATTAAGTTACAGTTTTATTTGAAACAACACGAGGTTTCTGAGGTGTGGGACCCAAGAGCTAGGCTTCGGCCCGCCTTGACCCTTCAAGCTGCCGTCTCAAACCTCCGGTTAAGTGACCCTCGGAGACATGTTACAACTGTTCTTGCTAACACTGGAGAACCTGTGTTCCAGGTCCAGGTCATTAAGTATCCGGTTACCCGAATATTCCGCTTTAGATGAGGACAAGTATTTATACGGGAAATTTAAGCACCGATGTCTTAGATTGCAAGGATCGGTGGCCTTGGTATCCTAGATTAAAAGACCTTAGTGGCTTTGTTATCCTAGATTGCAAGATATAGGTGGTTTTGTTGTCCTAGATTGCAACTCAGGAATCTGTACACCAGTTGATTGACAATTGAAAGGCGGGACCAAAGAGCCAAAGCTCAACCCCCGCAAGCACAACTAGGTGAATACACACACACACCAGGCAATCAAAATCCACTTTACCCACTAATGACCAGTACAGTATAACCTTCCAGCTAATGTATCATCTTCCTCACTCAACGAGCGGCGACTAAGGAATTACCAACAAGGAAAAATCATGTTTAAATTGCTCCCTAAGACATTACATCCACACACACACAACTAAACAAAAAATATTGTTTGGTTTGCACAACACTGATCACTAAGGAGTTAGGCAACTGTTGTGGGTGGCATCCTGGGGAAGGTCAGTAGTTGGCCTCGGGTAGAGGTTTTACCACAAAGCCGTAGACCAGCATGACCTATGGCACTTGCAAGGGATACTAGACAGACTAAGAGTTGGGATACTAGACAGACTAAGAGTTGGGATACTAGACAGACTAAGAGTTGGGATACTAGACAGACTAAGAGTTGGGATACTAGACAGACTAAGAGTTGGGATACTAGACAGACTAAGAGTTGGGATACTAGACAGACTAAGAGTTGGGATACTAGACAGACTAAGAGTTGGGATACTAGACAGACTAAGAGTTGGGATACTAGACAGACTAAGAGTTGGGATACTAGACAGACTAAGAGTTGGGATACTAGACAGACTAAGAGTTGGGATACTAGACAGACTAAGAGTTAGGATACTAGACAGACTAAGAGTTGGGATACTAGACAGACTAAGAGAGAGGGGATATGACAGCAAGTGAAGGAGCCGGTAAACGCACGCCTCTCCTTCCCTCCCTCACAAACGTGAACTTCATTTCCAAGTTCCCTGAACCTTTCATCTCTTGCTTAAGACCTCGCGGGCTCTTCCCACGTCTCTGTCTGTGTTGATAACCAGCTGACCCGTGGCGTTTGACCCGCCCACCGTCCTGCCGGTTGTGGCCCTTGACACTGTTTCAGGCCGGTGCCTTGTTTATCCGGAGTGGGTTTGTGTTAGCTTACGTTAAGCCCGACTGGTCACCCCGCCAAACCGGCCATCTGTGTTCGGATACTTGGTTCAGGAACGTTTTTAATAACTTTTTGGTTTGCGTATTAAATGTCCACCAAGATGTAATTCTTCTACTCTCTTATTCTGTTATTTTTTTTATTGGATCTATAATTCTTTCTCCCTCTATGTATCTATCTCCCTCCTATCCTTGTCTCCGTCTCCCTTCTATCTATCTGTATCTCCCCCTCTACCTATCCCATGTTATAATAATGGTAAGCATTTCTACCAGAGAGGGTAGTCGTCCACGGGCTGCCTATTGAACCTCACAACCTCTCTGGAGGCACTCTGACCCCGGGAACTATGACCTGACCTTGAGGCACGCCCGGCCAGGCCACATACCCTGACCTTGAGGCACGCCCGGCCAGGCCACATACCCTGACCTTGAGGCACGCCCGGCCAGGCCACATACCCTGACCTTGAGGTACGCCCGGCCAGGCCACATACCCTGACCTTGAGGCACGCCCGGCCAGGCCACATACCCTGACCTTGAGGCACGCCCGGCCAGGGATCACCTCGGCTACCTTTCACGTTCCCCACAACACGAACATCGAGTCCCTGGTGCCGGACAGAGGGCCACCCAGCCAGGCTTCCTGCCCACTCCGACCTTCACCGCTACCTGACTTTCACTACACGGATCCTAAGAACTAATTCTAGAGATGAGAGAAAGATAAGGTGGAGACAGAGGATAAGATACAGGAAGAATTGGGCGCGTTGGTTGCTAGTTTGGTCAGGCGGGGATGGTAATCAGAAATGCCTCTTCCGCGCTGGAGGTAGCGAAGGAGAGAGACGGAAACACAATATATTATAAAATTCCGGTGTTGTCAGGAGTCGGCGACACGACCCGCCTCGTCCAGCGTCGTGGGCTAACGACGCCATAAACCTATCACATTCCCTGCACAACAGAGCTTGTTGTATAATAAAATGTCGAGCCAGTTGCAGCCTCGCGAGGCCTTGCTGGAGTCCGCTTACACTCCTCTATGTGGTATGGTGTTAAGGTTAAAGCAAATATAAATTATTCCGACACTGACCTATTATTTCATAAAATTGCAATAACGTTATTTGTTTGTGTTACATAAATATATATGTGTGTGTGTGTACTAACCTAGCTGTGCATGTAGGGTGGACTATCAGCTCCTAGACCCCAGACTTATGTGTTTTTAGTAACCTAATGTAATGTCTCCCGACCTTCCTGCTATTTTGTCATGCCTGCTTTTAAAGTGTTAAATGGTCACCATGTACTGTGGCTCGGTAGATCCTCTCACACTACTGACTCTTGACATGCTCAACCTTCGTCAGCTGATCCAGTAGATAGGAAATTAAGACCCAGGAGACAGGAAAAAAGCCAAGGCAGCTATGAAGATTTTTCCAATCAAGACAATTAGATAGCTTTAATGGACCGGATAACGAAGATCAGCTGCATTAATCACTTCGGTAATCGCTCATCTGAATATACTTAAGGGCACCGGTTAAGGGGAGAGGGAAGTTGCATAATACTAATGTGTTTACGCCTCGCTGATGTTGCTTGCTTTAGTGTGCATTGTCAACCCTCCACTGTGTGTACTTACATATTTATACTCACCTATTTGTGCTTGCGGGAGTTGAGCTCTGGCTCTTTGGTTCCGCCTCTCAACTGTCAATCAACTGGTGTACAGATTCCTGAGCCTACTGGACTCTGTCATATCTACATTTGAAACTACATTTGTATGGAGTCAGCCTCCACCACATCACTGCCTAATGCATTCTATTTGTTAACTACTCTGACACTGAAAAAAATCTTTCTAATATCTCTGTGGCTCATTTGGGCACTCAGTTTCCACCTCTGTCCCCTAGTGCGTGTGCCCCTTGTGTTAAATAGCTCGTCTTTATCTACCCTGTCAATTCCTCTGAGAATCTTGTACGTGGTGCACACAGTACACAGTGGTGCATCTTATACACACAGTGTGTGTGTGTGTGTGTACGTACCTATTTATACTCACCTATTTGTTTCTGCAGGACCGAGCATGGACTCTTGGATCCCGCCTTTCGAGCCATCGGTTGTTTACAGCAATGACTCCGGTCCTATTTCCCTATCATACCTAGTTTTATAATTATGAATAGAATTTGCTTCCACAACCTGCTCTTTAAGTGCATTCCATTTTTCCACTACTCTCACGCTAAAAGAAAACTTCCTAACATCTCTGTGACTCATCTGAGTTTCCAGCTTCCACCCATGTCCCCTCGTTCTGTTACTATTCCGTGTGAACATTTCGTCTATGTCCACTCTGTCAATTTCCCTGAGTATATTATACGTTCCTATCATATCCCCCCCCTCCCTTTTTTCTAGTGTCGTAAGGCACAGTTCCTTCAGGCGCTCTTCATACCCCATCCCTCGTAACTATGGGACGAGCCTCGTTGCAAACTTCTGAACCTTTTCCAGTTTCCTTATGTGCTTCTTCAGATGGGGACTCCATGATGAGGCGGCATACGCTAAAATTGGCCTCACGTAGGCAGTGTAAAGCGCCCTAAATGCCTCCTTACTTAGGTTTCTGAATGATGTTCTAACTTTTGCCAGTGTAGAGTACGCTGCTGTCGTTATTCTATTTATATGTGCCTCAGGAGATAGATTAGGTGTTACGTCCACGCCCAGGTCTCTTTCTCGCGTCGTCACAGGTAGGCAGTTCCCCTTCATTGTGTACTGTCTTTTTGGTCTCCTATGACCTGATCCCATTTCCATAACTTTACATTTGCTCGTGTTGAACTCCAGTAGCCATTTCTCTGACCATGTCTGCAACCTGTTCAAGGAGGATCCTACAATCCTCATCTGTCACAGCTCTTCTCATCAAGTTTGCGTCATCCGCGAACATTGACATGTAGGACTCATGTCCAACATGTCGTTAACATATATTAGAAATGGAATTGGTCCCAGCACTGATCCTTGAGGTACTCCACTCGTTACTGTTCGTTACTGTTCGCTACTGTGTGTGTGTGTGTGTGTGTGTGTGTGTGTGTGTGTGTGTGTGTGTACTTACCTAATTGTACTTACCTAATTGTGCTTGCGGGGGTTGAGCTCTGGCTCTTTGGTCCCGCCTCTCAACCGTCAATCAACTGGTGTACAGATTCCTGAGCCTATTGGGCTCTATCATATCTACATTTGAAACTGTGAATGGAGTCAGCCTCCACCACATCACTTCCTAATGCATTCCATTTGCTAACTACTCTGACACTGAAAAAGTTCTTTCTAACGTCTCTGTGGCTCATTTGGGTACTCAGCTTCCACCTGTGTCCCCTTGTTCGCGTCCCACCAGTGTTGAAAAGTTCGTCCTTGTTTACCCGGTCGATACCCCTGAGGATTTTGTAGGTTGTGATCATGTCCCCCCTTACTCTTCTGTCTTCCAGTGTCGTGAGGTGCATTTCCCGCAGCCTTTCCTCATAACTCATGCCTCTTAGTTCTGGGACTAGTCTAGTAGCATACCTTTGGACTTTTTCCAGCTTCGTCTTGTGCTTGACAAGGTACGGGCTCCATGCTGGGGCCGCATACTCCAGGATTGGTCTTACATATGTGGTGTACAAGATTCTGAATGATTCCTTACACAGGTTCCTGAACGCCGTTCTGATGTTAGCCAGCCTCGCATATGCCGCAGACGTTATTCTCTTTATGTGGGCTTCAGGAGACAGGTTTGGTGTGATATCAACTCCTAGATCTTTCTCTCTATCTGTTTCATTAAGTACTTCATCTCCTATTCTGTATCCTGTGCCTGGCCTCCTGTTTCCACTGCCTAGTTTCATTACTTTGCATTTACTCGGGTTGAACTTCAACAGCCATTTGTTGGACCATTCACTCAGTCTATCCAGGTCATCTTGTAGCCTCCTACTATCATCCTCTGTTTCAATCCTCCTCATAATTTTTGCATCGTCGGCAAACATTGAGAGGAACGAATCTATACCCTCTGGGAGATCATTTACATATACCAGAAACAGTATAGGTCCAAGGACTGACCCCTGCGGGACTCCACTTGTGACGTCTCGCCAATCTGAGACCTCACCCCTCACACAGACTCGTTGTCTCCTGTTGCTTAGGTATTCCTCTATCCACCGGAGTACCTTCCCTCTCACTCCAGCCTGCATCTCCAACTTTCGCACTAGCCTCTTGTGGGGCACTGTATCAAAGGCTTTCTGACAATCCAAAAATATGCAGTCTGCCCACCCTTCTCTTTCTTGCCTTATTTTTGTTGCCTGGTCGTAGAATTCAAGTAACCCTGTGAGGCAGGACCTGCCATCCCTGAACCCATGTTGATGCTGTGTTACAAAGTTCCTTCGCTCCAGATGCTCCACTAGTTTTTTTCGCACAATCTTCTCCATCAGCTTGCATGGTATGCAGGTTAGGGACACTGGCCTGTAGTTCAGTGCCTCCTGTCTATCCCCTTTCTTGTATATCGGGACTACGTTAGCTGCTTTCCAAGTATCTGGCAGTTCCCCTGTTGCCAGTGATTTGTTATACACTATGGAGAGTGGTAGGCTCAGTTCTCTTGCTCCTTCCTTTAGAACCCAAGGGGAGATTCCATCTGGGCCTATAGCCTTCGTCACGTCCAACTCTAGTAAACACTTCCTTACTTCCCCACTGGTAATCTCAAACTCTTCCAGTGGTTCCTGGTTAGCTATTCCCTCACTTACCTCTGGAATTTCTCCTTGTTCTAAGGTGAAGACCTCCTGGAATTTCTTATTCAATTCCTCACACACTTCCTTGTCATTTGTAGTGAATCCTTCCGCCCCTATCCTTAATCTCATAACCTGTTCCTTTACTGTTGTTTTTCTCCTAATGTGGCTATGCAACAATTTAGGCTGAGTCTTTGCCTTGCTTGCGATGTCATTTTCGTATTGTCTTTCTGCCTCTCTTCTCATCCTGACATATTCATTCCTGGCATTCTGGTATCTTTCTCTGCTCTCCAGTGTCCTGTTATTCCTATAGTTTCTCCATGCCCTTTTACTTTGCTGCTTAGCTAGCCTACATCTTTGATTAAACCATGGGTTTCTCATCTTCATTTCTCCGTTTTCCTTTTGGACTGGGACAAACTTGTTTGCTGCGTCCTTGCACTTCTGCGTGATGTAATCCATCATATCTTGGGCCGTCTTTCCCCTGAGCTCTGTTTCCCATGCTATATCTGTTAGGAATTTTCTTATCCCCTCATAGTTTCCCTTTCGGTATGCTAACCTTTTGGTTTCGGTATCCCTCCTCGAGTTCAATAACCCTTCTTCAATCAAGTACTCAAACACCAGTACACTGTGGTCGCTCATTCCTACTGGGTCCTCAAAACCGATTTCTCTTATGTCGGAGTCGTTCAGAGTGAAGACTAGGTCGAGTCTCGCTGGTTCGTCATTGCCTCTCATCCTTGTGGGTTCTCCGACATGCTGCGTTAAAAAGTTGCTTGTCACCACCTCCAATAGTTTGGCTCTCCACGTATCCTCGCCTCCATGCGGTCCCTTGTGTGTGTGTGTGTGTGTGTGTGTGTGTGTGTGTGTGTGTGTGTGTGTGTGTGTGTGTGTGTGTGTGACTAAAGTGTGGGTGTGTGGGTTTTGGTAGTGGAGGGTAGCGTTGGGGGTATTGTAGCTTAGCATTGCGGTAGGCGAGGGCATGGGAAGTAGATTTTGTGCAGGTTGCAGGGTAGCGTTAGGGTAAGATGCGGGTATCGTTGGGTTAGGGGTGTTAGGCTGAGTTTAGGGTGATGGTATAGGTTTAAAGGTGCTGGATGGAGGGTTTAGGGTGATGGGTGGGGTTCAGGGTGTTAGGTGGGGTGGTATTGGGTGCTACTGTGTTGCGGGGGGTGACAGCTTGGGTCGGGCAAGACGGACATTCTTGAGTGACTACACATTTTATAACCAGTTTAATTGTCTTACTAATAACACATACTATAAGTCTCACATCAATACCACAAGGAATTCTCTCCATAAGAAAAATTTTGGTATCGTACCAACTGCCCAAAGACGATCAGAATCTTCATTGTAAGTCAATATAATAAAACCCAAGATGCCTGACAAAAATGAAAAGAAAATAGTTGCTGGAGGCAATACTGTCCAGTTTCAAGGAAGAAGCAGTATTAAAAAAATAAGAAGTTCCTGAACAAAAATACAATAATTTATCAACTTTGTGGGGATTTCTAACAGGCTCGGAATTCTTCCTTTTTTTCTTTTAGGGAAAAGGAATTCCTGAAGGTCATCAACGCGAGTACCGGCAGGAACAGTCTGATGGGTCACGCGAGGTGTGGGGGGGGGGGAGAAAGGGGGAAGGCCCTTCCACTGTTACCCCTCATACCTGCCCTTCTGGAAGGTAATTGTCAGAGGAAAGCGTTATGCCAGTATAACTACACATATCTTTTGGAAGGGATGTGTGGCAAACCAGGAGCTGGGATACCAGGCCAAGGAGCTGCGATACCAGGCCAAGGAGCTGGGATACTAGGCCAAGGAGCTGCGATACCAGGCCAAGGAGCTGGGATACCAGGCCAAGGAGCTGGGATACCAGGCCAAGGAGCTGGGATACCAGGCCAAGGAGCTGGGATACCAGGCCAAGGAGCTGGGATACCAGGCGAAGGAGCTGGGATACCAGGCGAAGGAGCTGGGATACGAGGATAATGAGCTGAGATTAATCACTTGGACCATCGGTGGAGTCGATCGTCGACCCTGCAAGAAGCAAGGCCGTGGTTGTACCTACCCATTAAAGTGAATGAGACAAAAAACTAGTAGCTTGCTTGTCGTGTGTTTGTATCTTCCTTTAGACGTGCCTTATAATACAAACTTGAGAGACAGACGCAGCGGCGGGGTTGCTCAAGGAACAAGCAGTCCGGGTCAAAGGTCAGGATCAAAACATGTTTTCTGGTAGTGTCATTTCCGATAAACTGTGACGTCATACTGGATTTTCAAGTGGATACACGACCCGTCGTACACAAGACGGGTCGACAACGGATTTCGGAACCTACCTAAACTAGGCAAACCTAACCAAACCCACGGGAGCCTAACACTAATCACTAATGCACCCTAACCTAACAATCAGAAAAATGAGTTTAGGCGATCTGTCTTGTTCGACTAAACTGATAGACTTGTTCGACTGATAAGACCATATTTCTCTTGTATTTTGTCAGATAACCGCCATCATGTAAATTTCTTAACAACAAACACATGACCGAGTGCAAGCATAGAAAAGGTTTTAGGGAAGGGTAAGGAAGGAGAACTTAAGACATGCATATATTTACTCTGGCCACAAAGATGCAGCAATATAATCACTACCAGAGACGCTCGTTTTCTGCCGTGGCCAGCACGAGGGTAAACTATCCCAAGACCAGTTGAATACACTGTGGACTTCTAATGTCTCTCCTCCAGACAATGGTGCTTTGTTTTCCTCGATAAAAATCATGCCATGGTGGGGAGGGCGGCCCACCACAGGGAGGGAGAGAGGAGAGCTCACCGCAAGGAGGACGGAGACCCCACAACAGAGAGAGAGAGAGAGAGAGAGAGAGAGAGAGAGAGAGAGAGAGAGAGAGAGAGAGAGAGAGAGAGAGAGAGAGAGAGAGAGAGAGAGAGAGAGAGAGAAGAGCTCTCCTTAGGGAGAGAGGAGAGGTCACCACAGGGCCACATGCAATAACAAGGCTACAGGATGCCACACACAATAACAAGGCTACAGGCTGCCACACACAATAACAAGGCTACAGGCTGCCACACACAATAACAAGGCTACAGGCTGCCACACACAATAACAAAGCTACAGGCTGCCACACACAATAACAAGGCTACAGGCTGCCACACACAATAGCAAAACTACAGGCTACCACACACAATAACAAGACTACAGGCTGCCACATACAATAACAAGGCTACAGGCTGCCACACACAATAATAAGGCTACAGGCTGCCACACACAATAATAAGGCTACAGGCTGCCACACACAATAACAAGGCTACAGGCTGCCACACACAATAACAAGGCTACAGGCTGCCACACACAATAACAAGGCTACAGGCTGCCACACACAATAACAAGGCTACAGGCTGCCACACACAATAACAAGGCTACAGGCTGCCACACACAATAACAAGGCTACAGGCTGCCACACACAATAACAAGGCTACAGGCTGCCACCCACAATAGCAAAACTACAGGCTGCCACACACAATAACAAGGCTACAGGCTGCCACATACAATAACAAGGCTGCAGGCTGTCACACACAATAACAAGACTACAGGCTGCCACATACAATAACAAAACTACAGGCTGTCACACACAATAACAAGACTACAGGCTACCACATACAATAACAAGGCTACAGGCTGCCACACACAATAACAAGGCTACAGGCTGCCACACACAATAACAAGGCTACAGGCTGCCACATACAATAACAAGGCTGCAGGCTGCCACACACAATAACAAGGCTGCAGGCTGCCACACACACACAATAACAAGGCTGCAGGCTGCCACCCACACACAATAACAAGACTACAGGCTGCCACACACACTGGTGAGTGTCGGGACGTCGTCACGGCCGACAATGCCAAACACCATATAAAATCCACTCGGGGTATTTGCCTGGCGTGTTGAACACCGTCCACGGTAATAATATGAGAAGACAGCCTCACTTCTCACAGGGACCTTTACCTTCCACCCAGCTTCACACTCACTATTTAATATATGTAAATATATTTTATACGACAGACGTGGTCATTCATTTCTACAATGGTAACCAGTATATTTATACATTATCATCTTTCTCCTCTACAATGGTGATGAGTTAAGAGGTGTGTTATTCTACATGGAGTATTGTGGGTTATCGAGAACTCATCTACAGGTGAGGGAAATGAACCACGCCATCGTGAAAATCAACATTTCATTCACTTGTGAACTAGGGGGGGACTCGAACCGCCGACCCCGCTGGCATGAGGCTGAAGCTCTACCTCTCTGCTATGAGACAGCGACGATACGAAAGATTTCAGAGGCAACAATTTTTTTTTTCAACAACTACACAAACGATTTGTGCGGTCCTAGCGCCCAAGTGAAGGAAAAGAGGTGACTGGAGTGGTTTTAAGTCGGCAGGCTGGTCCGACCTCTCCAAGAAATCCCCTCTCCACTCCCCCCTATTTACCCCTCCTATTTCCCCACTCTCTCCACCCCCTCACTCCCCCTGCACGGGCAGGAGCTGAGAAAGGTAAACAAACCACACGCCTCAGAAAGGCTGCACCATCACCGAAAGTGAAGAAAACAAAAGAGCGATGGATTACCCGGGCGTGGTGGGTGCCCTCTGGACGGAGCTCAAGAACAACGCCATGTTCTTGGAACTAACACGGAGTTCAAGAACAACACCGTGTTCTTCAAACTAGGAAGCAGCCGAGGACAACATTAAACCCCCCACAGAATATTGACATTTTTAATAATAATATATAACATATACACAAATATAAAATTGTCAATATTCCTTCAAATTTTTTTGAAGGACGCAAGTCCACTACGGGCTCGGGCCGCTACCTGTCCTCTTAAAAAGAACGTCGCTTTTGGCCGTTTGCCAGTATGGCCGAATTTGGACGTAATTTGAAAATGAAAAAAATTGGAAAATAAATTTGGGATTTTTTTTTCAACAATAGTAAGTTAAGGGTCCTCTGATAGGTTAGGTTAGCAGGAAATTCTCATAAAGTTTCAAACCGGTATGAAAAACGTTAATTTAAACTGTCCTCTTATAACCTCTGTGCGTACGCCGGACGACTCAAACAGAAAACGGAGCAGAACGTCACTTTTGTGAGTAGATTTCATTTCAAATTACGTCCAAATTTGGCCATATCGCGCATACGAGCCAAAAGTGATGTTATTTTTAAGAGGACGGGTTGCGCCATAGCCCGTGCTACTGGCAACTTTTGTTCCAAGTAGCTGAATCTAAAACCCACTTATGAAGGATATTTACGGTAATATTTTGTTTTCTCGTCACGTTACGATGATGATTAATGAAGATTAAGCCACCCAAGAGGTGGCACGGGCATGTGGTAGATTTTTTTATGGAGTGAATGTGATCTTTGGTCGTGAATGATGTTACGGTGCTTGGCCAGGTAATGAACCCAGTGCCGACCTTGGCTGCAAGCCTTAATAATGCTCAGACTTTAAATCATGAGATTATTGTTGAGTATTTTACACGTTCAGCGTGATTGAAATGTTCAGGTAAGTTCGTGCCTAAGGGACGATTACCTGTTGACTTTGGAATGTCTTGCCATCAGCCTTAACGAAATTTAAAATAATAATTTTGAGTTAACTCTTTGACATTGACCAAATTGCCTGCTAATAATTACCTTGAGTTACTACTCGGATAACGGTGCTTGGTATTTCACAGTAAATAGGTACCTGGGAGTTAGACAGCTGCTACGGGCTGCTTCCTGGGGATGTTTGTGTGTGTGTTAGAGAAAAATATATGTAGTAGACATGAGAGAGGAAAAAATAGATTGGCTAGAAAGGCGGGGCCCAAGAGCTAAATAGCTCGATTCTGCAGACACGAGTAGTAAACACACACACACACACACGCTTTATAAATCACCCAATGAGGTGATGAGAATACACAAGGGTGTCATAGCAGAGTCGCTGAGGCTAACATATATAAGTTACAAAGCTGGTGTACCACACAGGTGTTCTACACAGATGTACCACACAGGTGTACCCGGCCAGGAAGCTGGTGTACCACACAGGTGCACCCGGCAAGTCATTAATGAGAGGCAATATACGCCGCCTCACCCCGGCTCGGCCCGGCCACCTTACTTAAGTGCTTATCAACAAATTATTAACAAATGGCTATTTCTTGTAGATCTTCTTGCGCATTGATTTCTCCAGTATTGTTATCTGTAATTATCAGTTAATGGAACGTAATGACTTGGAAATTATCCTTGGGCGACACTTTCCATTGTTAGAGTCTAGACTGTCACAAGCAACGGCCAAACGAGCCAATTTGTCCCTGCTGCTTCAAATGCTGCCCTGTTTCCCCAACCCGTGTCTTGCACTTTCTTTAAGTCAATATTGACTTATTAAATACGTGCATATGTGACATACTAATGTATTGTGAATATTTTATTTTACCTTGAAAAGCTTCATAGAAAACACCGACCTTACCTAACCTTCTTAGTATGTTAAGATAAGCATCTTATTGCTTCGTAATTACAATTATTACTTAACCAATTATAGGTATAGGTTAATTAATAATTAAAATTACGAAGCAATAAGATGCTTATCTTAACAGACTAAGAAGGTTAGGTAAGGTCGGCGTTTTCTATGAAGCTTTTCAAGGTAAAATAAAATATTTACAATAAATTAGTATGTCACATATGCACGTATTTAATAAGTCAATATTGACTATAAGAAAGTGTGAGAACGGGTTGGTTTCCCTCTCTTAACAAAACTGGTACATGGAATGTCAACAAAGTAGTGCCTAGAAGCATAAGCATACTTAATAATAGTTTCTCGACTCGTAGAAGCTGCTATGACCTTGGAGAGGTAAATTATTCTTACTAGCAACCTTCTTAGGCCGCACCTACAGCCGCGCCTCCGTCATCTACCCGAAGGTCCAAGCCACCACCTTACCCATATTTGAGTCCTTTAATTATTGTGTCTGAAACTTGTTGCTCCAGGCCCTCTAACGAGGTGATTCGTTTTGAGTTATCCCGTCGTGCCTGCCTCCCGGTGAGTGTTCCCTACGAGCCCGTCGGTAAACTGTGTAGTGTGACCATGAACGGTAGTCTGAGCCACCTATTTCTTCCGGGTATAATCTTCCTATTATCAGGTATAGAAAGCCTGTTAGGCTTATTTGAGGTTACCCTAGCGAATGACTGGCATTGTTAGGATGCGACCCACAACAGTCGAATAACTCTAGGCACCTATTTTCTGCAGCTCATCTTCCTGTTTCAACAGCACGTATAGTAAAGGATGAGGACCATCATACATACAGTGACGTAATGAACAATTACAAAAGTAATTTTTTTTTACTATTGAATTGGGCAAACAGGAAAAGGTTTTGTTTTCATGTTGCTAACATAAGGTGACCTAACCATCCTAGGCCTAATACACGCTTTCTCAGGCCAATATAGTACAAATATGTGCTATACTAGGGGCCAGATTCACGAAGCAGTTACGCAAGCATTTACGAACGTGTACATCTTTCCTCAATCTTTGACGGCTTTGGTTACATTTAATAAACAGTTTACAAGCATGAAAACTTCCCAATTAACTGTTTTTATTGTTATAAACAGCCTCCTGGTGCTTCAGAGCTCATTAACCGTTTAATAATTGTAAACAAAGCCGCCAAAGATTGAGAAAATATGTACAGGTTCGTAAGTGCTTGCGTAGCTGCTTCGTGAATCTGGCCACAGGGCAGCGTCTTTTAAGATGTATGATAATTCCATTAAGAGTAAAGAGAAGGGTGACAACTCCGGAGATTAACGACCCCCCAGGCCTACCCGGTTGGTCGTCTGGTCAATCAGGCTGCTGGACGCGGCTGCTCGCAGCCTGACGTATGAATCACAGCCTGGTTGATTAGATATTCTTCAGAGGTGTTTGTAGAGTTCTTCCTTGAAGGCTGTGACAGGCCGACCAGTTATGCCACCTTATGTGTAGCGGGAGAGTGTTGCAAAGTCTCGGGCCCTTGATGTTGATAGAGTTCTCTCTCAGCGTACCTACTGCACCTCTGCTTTTCAGGAGGGGGGGGGGGGGGTATTGTGCACATCCTGTCATGCCTACTCGTCTCATATGATGTAATCTCCGTGATCAGATTTTACATATCCTTATTATTGTTAGTATTTAATTTGTACGACGGTTAGGGGTCCTTCCTACTCTTAGGTCTGTGAGAGTACTGACTGGTCACCAGAACGGCTGGTACCAGCTCTCTGTGGAGAATGACGTCAGAGGCTTATTTGATTTGTGATTGGCTATCCCCCAACCGTCGTACAATTTGAATACTAACACCATTACATAGCCGTATCTTAGTCGATAGATCGACTAAGAACACTCACTTTACGTAAACATCCGAGTAAGATTCACCATCGGACTCATCATCAGAGTAAGACTCACCACCCAAGTAAGAATGGTGCAGAGCGCGGGGGCTCATGCTTGAGGTGCACAAATGAATGAAAGGTCTTAACAATAAAGGCCTAAATTAAGTAAAACAAATTTCAACTCAAGTCAGAACACGAAATAATATGTTCAAATTTGAGAAATTTAAATTCGGACAAAAATAAGTAAGCGCTGGACACGGAAATAAGGCTGAGGATCAATTGAACACTTCACAAAACTGTATCATGAAACGCAGTTCAGGGGAAAGTGACTTAAGGCTACGGAACAGTTTCTTGAGGTCGGCAACAGGGTACTTGCGGTGCCAGGTGGGTACCAGGGTGCCACATACAGCGACGGAGGAGTGCCAATGGTATATATAGAGAGACTATTAATGAACAAGATATCAATATGCAAGATTATGCAGATTTAGTTTTAGTTTTTTTTTCCGTGCTACGTCCACGTATATAAATACTGGTGTCGTTGCCCTTCCTGTGAGAGGGGAGAGAAAGAGCAGCTTGAAGAGAAAATATTGACAGACAACCTGACACGTATGTTGACACACACGCACTCACCCACGCACACACACACACACAATTCATAATTTTAAAACCAGGTATGATAGGGAAATAGGACCAGAGTCATTGCTGTAAACAACCGATGCTCGAAAGGCGGGATCCAAGAGTCAATGATCGATCCTGCAGACACAACTAGGTGAGTCCACACCCACACACACACAGATGAGTCAAAGAGATGTTAAGAAGTGTTCTTTTAGCGTGAGAGTAGTGGAAAAATTGGAATGCACTTAAGGAGCAGGTTGTGGAAGCAAACCCTATTCATAATTTTAAAACTAGATATAATAGGGAAATGGGACAGGAGTCATTGCTGTAAACAACTGATATCTAGAAAGGCGGGATAAAAAAATCAATGCTCGATCCTGCGAGCACAAATAGGTGAGTACACACACAAACAGGACCTGCTAACCATGCCATAAAAACCAAGGAGTACTGCCTCCCGCCCCATGTTGCAACACACACAACAAGACAGGTCCTCAGCGTTGAGTCAAGGCCTCGACCACGCCAAAATACTCGAGATAATGTGGGTTAAAAACACATTTTTTTGGTCTCTTCTATGAGGACGTCTCTTATAATGACACCACACGCTTTTTGCTTCATGACCTTGCGGGTGAGCACTGTCTCCATGACTCTTCAAAGCCAGTGGAACACCTTGAAGAGATAAATGTTGTTTATGATCTTCCTTGCCCACTCGAGGGACTGTCAGCTCCAACGTTTTCGATATATGGGCAAGACGACGACAAGGTGCCTGACAATGCACAACAAAACACTCCCTCAAAAACCACATACTTTCAACACAATAAGACCATCACCAAAGAGACCAACAACATCGAAATAATTAACAGATACAACGACAATAGGAGACTAAACACTCATCCAATGATCAAGAACCAGCTTACACTTAAATGTGTCCAACTATCAACAAGTCTTAGAGAGAGAATTACCCTTACTTGCGCCCTTCCTAACGTTAGAGCTAACCTATGAAAAAACCATAACCAGACTGTCTTGTATTCTCGAGAGGTTGACAACCTCTTAGCACATATTTGCTGTGTTTGTCATCTTGAATTCGCTTTCCCTCTGCCTCTATATACTTATCAAGTTAGACTGCTCGGCAGAACAGACGCCTCACGTCTTGTAGGGGGGTCGGCGTTCACCTCCCCTTTACCCGGGTATAAACAGGACCTGTCTCGAATAGGCCAATTGGCCTTCTGAAGTTCCCTTAATTTTATGTTCTTCACTGAGAACTGTGGCTTCACGCTGTACTCATATCCTAGATCTTTATTCATTTATCCTTGACATGTGGTATATTGCCATGCTAGCATGCTCATTACTACGGTACATTATCTACTTCTGAGGATGCTCCGTTGTACTTTATTGAAAAGCGTTGGGCTCATTACCACTTTCTTCCAAGTTGAAGAAGAGCATATGCGTTCTGTGTGTGTGTGTGTGTGTGTGTGTGTGTGTGTGTGTGTGTGTGTGTGTGTGTGTGTGTGTGTGTGTGTGTGTGTGTTACATTACCTGTGCCCAGTAAAGAGTGGAATAGCATTAACCGACGTTACTTGCCAACTTCTCACCGCATCGTCTAGCAGTGTACTTTAAGGCCATATGCAAATTAGCGGAGGCATGAAGGACACATAACATTAGGCAGCACCATTATCACACACACAAAAAAGTCCCCGCAAGGTCGCAATGACAGGCAGTCTACATGTCCCTCGGCACTGACCAGCACTTAACACGAGGGACGTATAGTGTCTACAAGTCCATATATATATATATATATATATATATATATATATATATATATATATATATATATATATATATATATATATATATATATATCGTACCTAGTAGCCAGAACTGCACTTCTCAGCCTACTTATGCAAGGCGCGATTTGCCTAATTAACCAAGCCTTAACCAAGTTTTCATGAATTAATTGTTTTTCGACTACCTAACCTACCTAACCTAACCTAACATAACTTTTTCGGCTACCTAACCTAACCTAACCTATAAAGATAGGTTAGGTTAGGTTAGGTAGGGTTGGTTAGGTTTGGTCATATATCTTCGTTAATTTTAACTCTAATAACAAAAAATTGACCTTATACATAATGAAATGGGTAGCTTTATCATTTAATAAGAAAAAAAATTAGAGAAAATATATTAATTCAGGAAAACTTGGCTTATTAGGCAAATCGGGCCTTGCATAGTAGGCCGAGTACGACGTTCTGGCTACTAGGTACAACATATATATATATATATATATATATATATATATATATATATATATATATATATATATATATATATATATATATATATCTTGCATCCTGTCCTACCGATCCCTGGCGGGACAGAAATGGTTAGGCGCGTTTCCTACCACCTAATACCTCTGTCCACCGAGCAGTAAACAGGTACCCAGGAGTTAGTCAGCTTGTTTATGGGGTTGCATCCTGTGGTTGCAGGATAAGCCTAACATGTACTGTATGCATACACTGGCTGCCTGTCCCCGACACAATACTTGTACGCGAGGGGTATAAAAGACCGAAGAGTAACATGAAGCTAGGAAAAATTTACAATGACAATTGTAGACAAGACTGCGTGAGCAGACTCCCATACAGGTCACGGAGTTGACGAGTTTTATACGCGTACTGTTAGGTCAATGTTTCTGTTTGTGAACGCCTGAGAACGCTCTCCTACTTGATGAAATGATCTGCTGCCAGAAGTCTTGGCCAAGTATCCCCAGTTTGCTAACTGTAGGTAGCCTATCCACCGCTGCCCATTAGATCGGGGGGGGGGGGGGCCGGATGTGCAGGATAAACCTATCAATTGTGACACTAGCTCTCCACATATGTCAGTTGCTTAATTTAGAAACTGTACTTGCGGTCGGTCTCGAGCCCATCGTTGATGTGGCGATGTGCATTGAATTTTGTAACTAGCTCATCAAGACTGTAACTTGCTTAGCAAACGGAATTGTGGGGTTCAGCCCCTGAGCCCATTATGTGCCCCCTGTAACCCTTTCCACTACCGCCCACAAGATGGGTATGGGGTGCATAATAAATGAACTCAACTAAACTAACTGAGACTCAGGAGACTCGGCTCGTATCAGCCGCTCTCCATGAGTGACATTCACAGGCGCTACTGGTGTTGCGTCCCTGAGAGAGAGACATCAACATGTGGGTCACACCATGGCCCGCTACCCGCTTACCATTACAGCTACACAGCCAGGCCCCGAGGCGGTGAAGATGCTGCTGGTGGTGTCTGCTGCATGAAGGCCGACAACACCACTCATTACTGATGTGTGTGTGGACGCTGATGGGGGGTAGAAGTTAGCCTAAGCTACTCTATCTCTTTGAGATGTATTTCTTTCTTGTCTCAATAAACATACTTGAACTTGTGACGCTGTCTCCCAGGTGGGCCTCCCAGTTCAACCCGCCCAGGTAAGCCTACCAGGTGAACCTTCCGTGTGAGTCTCCCAGATGAATCGCCAAGTGATTTTCCCATGAGGCGACTTCCAGGTCAGCCTCCCAGGTCATTTTCCAAAGTCAGAGGTTAAGGAGGTGGTGAAGGGCCCGAAGTTACGGGATGATGAAGGAGGGGGAAGGGGGAGGCAGAGGACTATGGGGTGGTTAAGGAGGTCAAAGTTCAGCGCCCTCTTCACTATAGGCATACCCATGTTGTTGTTAAGAGGTGTGCGAAGAGGTGTACATTGCCTGTATGGCAGGGAGAGGTTGTTAGTGTCAAGTGGTAACACTAGGAAAACCTGGCCACTGTCCGGGTTTACTGAGTAGATCAACTTCCACAATCTCGTCCATCTCTTGGGTTTTTACCTGTTTGTTTTTTGCTTATTATTATTATTATTATTTTCTACCACAGACGTGGCCAGACATTTACAATGCTAATCAGCATATAAACATTTTCTTCTGTCCTCCATGGACAGGGTTAGAGATCTGTTAAACATATAGTACAATGATTTAATGAACAATCAACCACAGTAGGTGATTGAAGTGCTTATGAAATGCTAACCTAACCTACATATATAAATACATAAATACACAGATTTACGTCTGCCCTACATAAACAGTGTTCGATGTGTCTTTTTATATAGTGTCATTAATGTGTGTTTACAACAGTGAAATGCAATTCTGACCAGCTTCCACATATCCTGTATACACATACACACACAAATACATACATACATACATGCACACACATACATACATACATACACACACACACATACACATATATGCTGGGAGCGTGTCTTGGAAGACCTGCATACGCTCCTCCATCTCCCATCACCATGGCTTGTTTCACGCGCTGAATTCTAATTCCACAAATTGCCCGTCACTCACGTGCGCGACAGTCCGCACTTGAGAAAGCCCAGTGATCCTTGCAGGAGTTAAAAAGTTGGTGATGTGGGAGAGGGGACAAATAGGGGGAGGGGGAAATAGTGGGTGAGGAAGGTTGAGGAATTACCGGGAAGGGAAATAGAGGGGGTAGGTTGGTGAAATATCGAGAGGGTGAGTGAATGGACCCGTTATGTAAAATATTGCACAGCTCAATATGTATACCTCTGTGCATGTTGAGCGCTGTGAGAAGTGCACGTGTGGCGATGTGTACCTTCTAGGCTGTGTAGCGCTGACTAGTGAGAGTGAAAGTGAAAGCGTGTGGAGGCGCAGACGGCGTTCACTGTCAGTCGCCTGACCATCTCCACGGCCGTCCTATGTCTATATACCCATCTCCATACATTGACTGTGAACATGCCGAGTGAGGTGAAGTGAGTTGTCGCACGCGCCAATAGGATCACTGTAGCCTCCTTATTCCCTGTGTGTGTGTGTGTGTGTGTGTGTGTGTGTGTGTGTGTGTGTGTGTGTGTGTGTGTGTGTGTGTGTGTGTGTGTGTGTGTGTGTGTGTGTGCAATACTACACCGCATTGACGTCAAAATCTCGAATTGACAAATGAATGGGTATTGTAATAAGTAGCGACTCACAAACATTCACGTTTTCTTTGTGTTGTCGACAGGTTAGGCTGGGTGACAGAAACAAATCAAAATGGCGTGATATAGCATTGATGAAATAAATTGGAATCATTTTCTCATTGACGTATCACGCCATTGTGGTTTCTTAATGTAGGTGGAGATCACCATACACTCAGACCCTACAGGTTTGAGTGTAGGCGGGATATTCATAAAATCTGGTTGTGGCACCAGTTGGGGCCTCTAAGACTCTCCCAGTGGATTCAGTAGAGTTTCGGGTTGAATGGCTTTTTGTCCTAGTGGCCGAGTGCGTCTGGGAGTCACTACAATGCTGGTTCGAATCCCTGCATTGCTTTAAATCTTTTTCTCTTAGGCTAGAGTAGATTAGATTAGGTTCAATTCAAATTCAAATAAGTTTATTGAGGTATAAATACACACAAAGGGGATGAAGTAGCTCAAGCTATTCTCACCCCGTTTAAATTAGGAGTTGGGTTTGGTTAGGTTCGAGCGTTTTAATACACCATATTGTGTCCGTTGTGGCAACTGGAGAGGGATGGGCTGCGTGGTCACTGTGAAAAGGGAAATACAACTGAAGGACACAGATAGTCGCGTATCTCTGTACTTTCTCTAGTTTTTTTCTGTTCAGGTGTAGACTCCAAGCCGGTGCTGCATACTACTACTACGAGACCCTCATTTACAACTCTTTATACGGGATACCGAAGATGACCCTCTTGTTTACCAGATTTGCATATGCTAGAGGCGTTAGTATGTCATTTGTGCTCCTGAGGAAACAGGCTTGGTGCCATGCACACTCCCAGATCCTTCTCTTTCGCTGTGTCTGGGAGATGCAGCCTCCCTCACAGCCTGAACTGCCCCAGTCCTCATTACTTTACTCTTCCCCCCTCACCAGTCCTCATTACTTTACTCTCGTCAAGGTTAAGGTAAGCAATCATCTGTCAGACCACCGCTGCAGCGCATCTTCATCTCCCTGTAGTCCTCCATAGTCATCTTCCTTTCCATTTCTCACCTGAAATTGCATCATCTGCAGGCAAGGTCGTTGACATATATCGAGAATAGAATGTGTTCCACTACCGACCCCTGACACGTCGCTTATAACGTCTCGCCACTCTGACTTCTCTCCTTTCACCTTTACTCTCTGTTTCCTACCAGGCAGATCCTCTCATCCATTCCATCCCTTGTCCAGTTATGCCAGCCCCGCCATTCGAGTATGTACAGGAAGGAGTCTTTCATGTGAGGCTGTATCAAACACTTTCTGACAATCAGGGAATGCACAGTCAGTCCACCCTTCTCTCACTCCTGTCTGATAACTTTCATTTCGTTTTAAATCTCTAATAGACACTGCCTTTATAGATTTAAAGGTGTGTGTGCGAGAGAGACCACGTGTGTTTACTCACCTATTTGCGTGATGGGGGGGAGAAAACGGGGGTGTAGGTGTTTGATGAACACCTTGGTTAGCTGTTCAATGTGTAATGAACACTTAACAGGTTGTAGTTATTTACCTGGACGTTCACATATTTCAATGGAACGACATAGTTTGTGTGTTTGTGTTTCCCCAACCACGTGAGGCTGTTTGATCCCTCAGGGGCTGAATGTGTGGCTCAGTTGATGAAGTGTCATACACTTTGGTTCAGCTGATGTATAGTGCCATACACTTTAGCTCAGCTGATGTATAGTGCCATACACTTTAGCTCAGCTGATGTATAGTGTCACTACACTTTAGCTCAAGCTGATGTATAATGGCCCTTCACATTTATGTACGGACTAAAACGCATACATTAGGCAATGTCAGTCTCAGAAAAACACACACAATAACTTGCACTTAACTACACAGCAACTTAAATATTCAGAACTGGGGTCAAGCCGACTAAGACGAGTGAAGACGTCACGGTAACCGGCCTCAAGGTAGACAGGAAGATCCGGTTGAGTGGATCGTTCCAGTCCAAAGCCACTGCAAATTTACAGCACGTCAGAACGGGTTCGTTGACTCGCCAAAAAATCTTCTTGTCTGACAGAAACGAGTGCTGGTAAACCTGATGTCTGTGAGCAGCGGTCAAGAGCAGTGTAATTGTGAGCCGGATATGAGTGACCGACATTTCTTTCCCCTGTGGTCTCTGTATGGCCCGCCTGGTCTTCTGAGTGGTACACGTGGTCTTCTGAGTGGACTACCTGGTCTTCTGAGTGGCCCACGTGGTCTTCTGTATGGCCCACCTGGCCTTCTGTGTAACCTCTGAATGCTTCATTGCTGTATACCGAGGGCTACCTTCCTGCTGGCGTCTCCAAGATCAACATCCGTCCAGGATTGATGTTGAGTGACATTTGGTGAGGTCTTTTAAACCCTTAAACAACACAAGCCGGCGCAAGCAAGGTTCAGAAGGCGGGGCTTAGGAGCACAAACCTTTATCCTACAATCACAGCTAAGAAAATGTGAAGATATATTCACGTATACACACACACACACACACACACACACACAACTGGACTGTCGGAAAGCCTTTGACACAGTACCCCATAAAAGGCTAGTACATAAGCTGGAGCGACAGGCACGAGTAACTGGTAAGGTGCTCCAGTGGATAAGGGAGTACCTAAGCAATAGGAAGCAGAGAGTTACAGTGAGGGGTGAGACCTCAGACTGGCGTGAAGTCACCAGTTGTGTCCCACAGGGGCTCTGTACTCGGTCCTATCCTGTTTCTGATATACGTAAATGATCTCCCGGAGGGTATAGACTCATTCCTCTCAATTTTTGCTGACAATGCCAAAATTATGAGAAGGATTAAGACAGAGGAAGACTGCTTGAGGCTTCAAGAAGACCTGGAAAAACTGAAGGAATGGTCGAACAAATGGTTGTTAGAGTTTAAACCATGCAAATGTAATGTAATGAAGATAGGTGTAGGGAGCAGGAAGCCAGATACATTGTATCCTTTGGGAGATGAAATTCTTCAAGAGACAGAGAGAGAGAGACTTGGGGGTTGATATCACGCCAGACCTGTCCCTTGAAGCCCATATCAAGAGGATAACATCAGCGGCATATGCCAGGTTGGCCAACATATGAACGGCAATTTAGGAACTTGTGTAAGGAATCATTCAGAACTTTGTATACCAACTATGTCAGCCCAATCCTGGAGTATGCAGCCCCAGAATGGAATCCATATCTGGTTAAGCATCAGACTAAACTGGAAAAGGTTCAAAGGTTTGCCACCAGACTAGTACTCGGGCTGAGAGGTATGAGCTACGAGGGGAGACTACGGAAATTAAACCTCACGTTGCTGGAAGACAGAAGAGTTAGGGGGGAACATGATCAGCAAGTACAAAATTCTCAGAGGAATTGATAGGATAGATAAAGACAGACTATTTAACACAAGGGGCACACGCACTAGCGGACAAATGGTGGAACATGAGTGCCCAAATGAGCCACAGAGATATTAGAAAGAATTTTTTCTAGTGTCAGAGTGGTTGACAAATGGAATGCATTAGGCAGTAATGTGGTGGATAGGCAGTATTGTGGTGAAGGCTGACTCCATACACAGTTTCAAGTGTAGATATGATAGAGCCTAATAGACTCAGGAACCTGTACACCTGTTGATTGACGGTTGAGAGGCGAGAGCAAAGAGCCAGAGTTCAACCCCCGCAAGCACAACTAGGTGAGTACACACGGGGGGAAGGCCAAGCTGCAGCAGTGTCGTCTTCACTATAAAGCTCACTTGACTTCAAGTAGTGATTGGCAACTTTAAATACGCAGTCACTTTAGAGACACACTTTGAAGGACCTTGCCCCATACTCCTTCCACCCTTTCACATGTATATATATATATATATATGTCGTACCTAGTAGCCAGAACTCACTTTTTGGCCTACTATTCAAGGCCCGATTTGCCTAATAAGCCAAGTTTTCCTGAATTAATATATTTTTTCTATTTTTTTTCTTATGAAATGATAAAGCTACCCATTTCATTATGTATGAGGTCAATTTTTTTTATTGGAGTTAAAATTAACGTAGATATATGACTGAACCTAACCAACCCTACCTAACCTAACCTAACCTATCTTTATAGGTTAGGTTTGGTTAGGTAGCCGAAAAAGTTAGGTTAGGTTAGGTTAGGTAGGTTAGGTAGTCGAAAAACAATTAATTCATGAAAACTTGGCTTATTAGGCAAATCGGGCCTTGAATAGTAGGCCAAAAAGTGAGTTCTGGCTACTAGGTACGACATATATATATATATATATATATATATATATATATATATATATATATATATGTCGTACCTAGTAGCCAGAACTCACTTCTCAGCCAACTATGCATGGCCCGATTTGCCTAACAAGCCAAGTTTTCCTGAATTAATATATTTTCTCTAAATTTTTTCTTATGAAATGATAAAGCTACCCATTTCATTATGTATGAGGTCAATTTTTGTTCATTGGAGTTAAAATTAACGTAGATATATGACCGAACCTAACCAACCCTACCTAACCTAACCTAACCTATCTTTATAGGTTAGGTTGGGTTATGTAGCCGAAAAAGTTAGGTTAGGTTAGGTTAGGTAGGTTAGGTAGTCGAAAAACAATTAATTCATGAAAACTTGGCTTATTAGGCAAATCGGGCCTTGCATAGTAGGCTGAGAAGTGAGTTCTGGCTACTAGGTACGACATATATATATATATATATATATATATATATATATATATATATATATATGTCATACTTAATAGCCAGAACGCACTACTCGGACTAGTATGCAAGGCCCAATTTGCCTAATAGGCAGAATGATTTACGCTGTTTTAAAAAAACAAAAAATTCAATTCGAGTATTTTAAAGAATATTATTATATTAAATTAGAAACATTAATGACTAACTTAGATATGTTAGTTTAGGTTAAGGTTATGTTGCACCACAACAACAACAACAACAACAACAACAACAGGGTTGAGCAACTGAGACCATGTATAATCTGCAACTTCAAATTTGCCGCCTCTGTTGACAGTGTCAGCTGTCCGCGTCTTCAACATGGATTAATATTATCTTACCAGAACCAGGCTTGGCAAGGTCACCCGTCTTCTCTCTCTCCAAACATTTTCTGTCATCTGTAAAGGCAATGCCTTTACAGGTAAAGGTAAGGTATGACAAAGGTAATGGCCTTCAGATGTCGGCTTTCAATAAAAAGACAATTGGTTTTCACCATTAACACCATTACCCCGTTTTCTTCGTTCACGGGGCAAAGAAAATTTCGAGTTACAAGAAAAAGCCAAAAAGAGTTAAACCTCACGTCATAGAAACAGAGAAGACATGATCATCACATACAAAATATTCAGGGGGAAATAGATAGGGCAGACTATTTACCATGGGAAATACACGAACAAGGGGACACTAACGAGAATGAAACTAAGTATCTAAATGAGCCACTGAGATATAATAAATAATTTTGTCAGTGTCAGAATAGTGAATAATTGGAAATTAACTACGAAGTGAACAATCAAACTCTATTCACAGCTCTAAATCTAGATATAAAAGCATCCAACAGCCTCTAGAGACTAAACACCAGTCGATTAAGGCTTGAGAGGCGGGATCCAAGAGCCGTAGCACATTCCCCCAAAGGTGAGTGGAATTAGGACGCGTACCCTTCAACTAGACACCATCAGCAGCGCCTCGTTTGACTTGGTGTAAATGGTAATTCAGAATAATTATTTCAAACAGGTCAAGCATTCCTCTTTGTAAACAAACTGCTCCCGCCTGACCATCTTCGCCACCACTTCTCAGGCGCCGTTCACATTCACTGGCTGCTTACTCACGCACTCGCTGGCTGCTTACTCACGCACTCACTGCCTGCTTACTCACGCACTCACTGCCTGCTTACTCACGCACTCACTACCTGCTTAAACACGCACTCACTACCTGCTTTCTCATGCACTCATTGCCTGCTTACTCACGCACTCATTGCCTGCTTTCTCATGCACTTACTGCCTGCTTACTCACGCACTCACTGCCTGCTTACTTGTAATGACTCTCTCCCCCGTTTTCCAGCACTATATATCACTGGAACACACTTGAAACTCAAACTATCTCAATACACGTTCATACGACACATAGATTTTTGCAATTAACATTCTCCCATAGTGTTTTGAAGGCCAACTCTATACACTCCATTCCACATAAGCGGCCTACCCTATATATATATATATATATATATATATATATATATATATATATATATATATATATATATATATATATATATATATATATATATATATATATATATATGTCGTACCTAGTAGCCAGAACGCACTACTCAGCCTACTATGCAATGCCCGATTTGCCTAATATGCCAAGTTTTCCTGAATTAATATATTTTCTCAAATTTTTTTCTTATGAAATGATAAAGCTACCCATTTCATTATGTATGAGGTCAATTTTATTTTATTGGAGTTAAAATTACCGTAGACATATGACCGAACCTATCTTTAGAGGTTAGGTTAGGTTAGGTAGCCGAAAAAGTTAGGTTAGGTTAGGTTAGGTTAGGTTAGGTTAGGTAGGTTAGGTAGTCGAAAAAACATTAATTCATGAAAACTTGGCTTATTAGGCAAATCGGGCCTTTCATAGTAAGCTGAGAAGTGGGTTCTGGCTACTAGGTACGACATATATATATATATATATATATATATATATATATATATATATATATATATATATATATATATATATATATATATATATATATATATATATATATAAGCCTATACTTGCATAAACCACAAGTGAAGATTAACAATCTTTGGACAACACCCACCAGTGGGACTCGAACCCAGAAAGCACAACCACCTTCCAGTAGCTGGCATAACTAGTATGCTTTAACCCACTACACCATCAGACCTTAAAAGAAGTAGATAGTTCGAGATATATATCTCAAACATCTCCACTTCCCTCCATATATATATATATATATATATATATATATATATATATATATATATATATATATATATATATATATATATATATATATATATATATATATATATATATATATATATATATATATATGCTTGATGCTTGTGGAAACATGTACAGAGAAGAAGACGGTAATTCCGAGGGCTTTCGTTAAGTTTACACATTCTCGAGGAATACCAAGAATTCCTGCAGGATGTTTAAATACTCAGAAGCCCTCACAATCATCTTTTATCGTACCATCCACATATGGATATATGACTTGTCAAGGAGTTTCAGTGCTCCTGTCAGTTTAGGCTTGAACCTTTCACGGGAGGAGTCCTTTCTGATATATATATATATATATATATATATATATATATATATATATATATATATATATATATATATATATATATATATATATATATATATATATATATATATATTGGTAGTAGGAATCCATCAGTCTTAGGAGACTATAGAGTTGCGCTCTGGTTGTCGGTCTGGAGTGGCCTCTCCAGGGCGCAAAGCCAGGGTTGGCTGATAAGGGGATAAAGCTGTTGCCCATGCAGCAGGTCCTCCCCTCTCCACAACACCGAAAGTCTCCAATTTAAAGGCAAACGCCAATACGATTGGTTCCAGCGCCGTCGCAGGAACTGTCAGAACAACGTTGAAGGGAACAACGAACTGCTTAAGGGGCTCCAGCTCCGGAGTTTACCTCGAAATTGGTAAAAGAAAGCACAAGGACCTCCAAACCGGAGACCGTCGTGGGTCGGGGTCGGAGATATGAACGACCCTAGCAAGGGTAAGAACTACCCCAGCCTCCTGAAACAGAGCCTGGGCCACGCCAGCCCCAGGAGGTGGCCGTCCCGGTCCCGCACCTACGGGTTCCAAACAGAGATCGTCACAGCCCTCTCTTACCCGAGATCAGCTTCCTTCATGACCCAGTAGAAGGAAGAGTAATAATTATTAATTACGACAATAATAATAATAATATAATATAATTAATTAATAAGTATTACTCTCCCTTCTGTTGGGTCTGGAGGAACCCAGATTTTTGTAAGTAGTGATCATGTCTCCCGTTACTTTTCTGTCTGCCGGTGTCGTGAGGTGCATTTCACGCAGCCTTTCCTAGTAACTCGTGCCTCTTAGTTCTGGGATTAACCTAGTGGCATACCTCTGAACTTTATCCAGCTTCGTCTTGTACTTGACAAGGTACGGGCTCCATGCTGGGGCCGCATACTCCAGGACTGGCCTTACATATGTGGTATACAAGATTCTGAATGATTCCTTACACAGGTTCTTGAAGGCTGCAGATGTTATTCTCTTGAT
Organism: Procambarus clarkii; assembly: GCF_040958095.1. Lineage (NCBI taxonomy): Eukaryota > Metazoa > Arthropoda > Malacostraca > Decapoda > Cambaridae > Procambarus > Procambarus clarkii. The sequence continues at coordinate 22,784,527 of NC_091196.1, forward strand.
GTGGGCTTTAGGAGACAAGTTTAATGTGATATCAACTACCATATCTTTCTCTCTGATGGTTACATGAAGTAATTCATCTCCCATTCTGTATCCTGTGTCTGGCCTCCTGTTTCCACCGCCTAGTTTCATTACCTTACATTTACTCGGGTTGAACTTTAGTAGCCATTTTTTGGACCATTCATTCAGTCTGTCTAGGTCATCTTGTAGCCTCATACTATCTTCCTCTGTTTTAACCCTCCTCATAATTTTTGCATCATGAACATACAATGAGAGGAACGATTCTATACCCTCTGGGAGATCATTTACATATATCAGAAACAGTATAGGTCCAAGGACTGAGCACTGTGGGACTCCACTGGTGACTCCTCACCAACCTGAGACCTCACTCCTCACAGTGACTCATTGTCTCCTGTTGCTTAGGTACTCGCTTATCCAAAGGAGTACCTTCCCTTTCACTCCTGCCTGCATCTCCAGCTTTTTCACTAGCCTCTTGTGTGTTACTGTGTCAAAGGCTTTCTGGCAATCCAAAAATATGCAGCTGCCCATCTCTCTCTCTTGCCTGATTTTTGTTGTGTGTATGTACTCACCTATTTGTGCTTGCGGGGGTTGAGCTTTGGCTCTTTGGTCCCGCCTCAAGTTTGGTCCACACACACACGTGTGTGTGTGTGTGTGTGTGTGTGTGTGTGTGTGTGTACTCACCTAGTTGTGGTTGCTGGGGTTGAGCTTTGGCTCTTTGGTCCCGCCTCTCAACCGTCAATCAACTGATGTACAGATTCCTGAGCCTACTGGGCTCTATCATATCTACATTTGAAACTATGTATGGAGTCAGCCTTCACCACATCACTGCCTAATGCATTCCATCCGTTAACTACTCTGACACTGAAAAAGTTCCTTCTAACGTCCCTGTGGCTCATGTGGGTACACAGTTTCCACCTTTGTCCCCCTGTTCGCGTACCACCAGTGTTGAATAGTTTATCTTTGTTTACCCGGTCGATTCCCCTGAGGATTTTGTAGGTTGTCATCATGTCTCCCCCTTACTCTTCTGTCTTCCAGTGTCGTAAGGTGTATTTCTCGCAGCCTTACCTCGTAACTCATGCCTCTTAGTTCTGGGACTTATCTAGTGGCATACCCTTGGACTTTTTCAGCTTCGCCTTGTGCTTGACAAGGTACGGGCTCCATGCTGGGGCCGCATACTCCAGGATTGGTCTTACATATGTGGTGTACAAGATTCTGAATGATTCCTTACACAGGTTCCTGAACGCTGTTCTGATGTCAGCCAGCCTCGCATATGCCGCAGACGTTATTCTTTTTATGTGTGCTTCAGGAGACAGGTTTAGTGTGATATCAACTCCTAGATCTTTCTCTCTGTCCGTTTCATTAAGTACTTCATCTCCTATTCTGTATCCTGTGTCTGGCCTCCTGTTTCCACTGCCTAGTTTCATTAGTTTGCATTTACTCGGGTTGAACTTCAACAGCCATTTGTTGGACCATTCACTCACTCTGTCTAGGTCATCTTGTAGCCTCCTACTATCATCCTTTGTTTCAAGTGTGTGTGTGTGTGTGTGTGTGTGTGTGTGTGTGTGTGTGTGTGTGTGTGTGTGTGTGTGTGTGTGTGTGTGTGAGTGCGCGCGCGTGCATGTGTCGTGCTATTTTGCTAGTCCAAAAGCACGAAATGCTGTTTTTGTTAGTCTTCCTTGTTCGGGTAGAACAATGGAAACATAAAATGTAAGCCAAATTCAAACCTATTCTTAAGCAAATCAGGAATGAATTAAATAGTATCATAAAACCTCAATATTTTACTTATATATTTTATACACTTGGGAATTTTTTTTTGCCATGTGTCTTACTACTTTGTTGAAAATTGTATGAAAGTTTTATGAGAGTATGAAAGTTTAATTTAGGCAAATTTTTCCCGTCATATTTTCTTTCCCAATTTTCCTGCCACTCCTTAATAAGCAGCTTACTGACAACTTTATGTCAACCTGAACGGAGTCCAACTCTTACTTTCCGACACTGACACACCCTTGGCCGGTATAGCCAGTAGTTCCGTCATATGTGGCTGGTACAACCAGCTGTTCCCTCATATGTGGCAGGTACAGCCAGCTGTTCCCTCATATGTGGCAGGTACAGCTAGCTGTTCCCTCATATGTGGCCGGTACAACCAGCTGTTCCCTCATATGTGGTCGGTACAGCCAGCTGTTCCCTCATATGTGGCAGGTACAGCCAGCTGTTCCCTCATATGTGGCTGGTACAGCCAACTGGTCCCTCATATGTGGCCAGTACAGCCAGCTGTTCCCTCATATGTGGCTGGTACAACCAGCTGTTTCCTCATATGTGGCCGGTACAGCCATCTGTTCCCTCATATGTGGCCGGTACAACCAGCTGTTCCCTCATATGTGGCAGGTACAGCCAGCTGTTCCCTCATATGTGGCCGGTACAGCTAGCTGTTCCCTCATATGTGGCCGGTACAGTCAGCTGTTCCCTCATATGTGGCTGGTACAACCAGCTGTTTCCTCATATGTGGCCGGTACAGCCATCTGTTCCCTCATATGTGGCCGGTACAACCAGCTGTTCCCTCATATGTGGCCGGTTCAGCCAACTGGTCCCTCATATGTGGCCGGTACAACCAGCTGTTCCCTCATATGTGACCGGTTCAGCCAGCTGGTCCCTCATATGTGGTCGGTAGTTTGTTTCCGAAATATTCATGTTTCCACTCCATGTTTCATATCGACCTCAAAATTCCAAATAATACAACAGGACACAATACACAGACAGTGTTTACGCCCCAGGGTATAAGGGTTTAAAGGGTTCCAACGCCAATCGCGGTCTCCCATCCTCCTTGGCACAACAGGATCCCTTGCCACTGAGTAAAAAATTATATTCAACAAGATCCATTGCCATTGAGTAAAGAATTATATTCAACAAGATCCATTGCCATTGAGTAAAGATATATTCAACAAGATCCATTGCCATTGAGTAAAGAATTATATTCAACAAGATCCATTGCCATTGAGTAAAGAACTATATTCAACAAGATCCATTGCCATTGAGTAAAGAATTATATTCAACAAGATCCATTGCCATTGAGTAAAGAATTATATTCAACAAATCCTCGGGGGAAAAGTCCAGTAGCTTCTCCTTTAGACACATTTTTCACCAAAGTGTTGAATGACTCTTAACATGCTTAACAGTTCGACACAAGGTCAGACATCTTTCGCTTGGCATCAGTGTTGACCCCTTCCCTTCTCTGTGCCTCCCCTCCCACCCCTCCTGCTCTTCCTCCTTCCCCGGGGGTCCTTCTCTCTCTCTCTCTCTCTCTCTTTCTCTCTCTCTCTCTCTCTCTCTCTCTCTCTCTCTCTCTCTCTCTCTCTCTCTCTCTCTCTCTCTCTCTCTCTCTCTCTCTGAGTCCTCTACTCCCACTACTCCATGGATCCTTCCATCTACCTTGACCGGACAGCCTCCATCAGCACTCATCTTCACCCCCCATCCCATGATTCATACACCCCCACCCACTTCAATTTCAATATGCCCCCTTCCTCCAACGTTACTATCATGTGATCCCTCAACCCCTCTCGTTGGTTCAATCACTACCCCCCCCCTCTCTCTCGTTCCTCAAGCAGCAGTACACACATCTCCCCACAACCCCCAGCACCTCACTTGACCCGTCTCTCCCAATAGCCCTTTCTCAGCAACACCCCCACCCCACCCCCGTCCCTCCTCAAGAGATTCTTACCCGCCCCCTCCTCCTTCTGCTCCTCCTCCTCCTCCTCCTGCTCCTCCGCCTGCTGGCCAATACCCCTCACCTGTCCCCGGCAGTATATAAGACCTCCTACGAGGCCAGGATCGCAGTTGGTTTCTCTCCTTCAGTGTTATAACTCTCAACAGGTAAGTCGAAGGCCCCGGGGGGCTTGTCTTCGCCTTCTTGAAGACTGTGTTTCTGGACCTAAGTCCCGCTTGGTGAATGTCGGAGTCGTGTGTGTGTGGAGATGGTGACTGTAAGACAAGCGGAAGGTGCTGAAACTGAAGCTTCAATAATCTCAGTTAATCACCCCCCAACGTTTGTGCAAAATGCACAGTAATGTAATTATACATTTTAAAGATATCTTAAATGATTGTACATTTTAAGAGGTTATTGTACATTTTAAGTTTAACATGTAAATACTGATCCGCAAATCTTATTATAACAATAATGATCACCAACAACTCCTAATCAACACTTGTTGAATGGAAAGTTACCAAGCTGCAACTGTTACCAGCAACTAATACGTTAATCTAAAGTTCATTAAGACTTACACCCACATCACCATTGAAATTTATTACCCAGTTAATGAGGTCATGAGGTGAGGAAAGGATACATATGTATAAACTTAGAGGTGCGTACATACATACATACACAAATACACGGTGTATATACATACACTGTGAGTTTACTTTAAACTTGGACTAGCTTCAGGGATGAAGTGTAGTTGGTGGTTGGTCAGTACACTAGTGTCACGGCGTTAATAACTCTCCTGCAGTAGAGAGACCATAACCAAACCCCGAGGTGGACGCTGGCCTCACCGGGTGAGGGTGACAGGCTGACCTCACCAGGTGAGGGTGACAGGCTGGCCTCACCGGCTGAAGGTGACAAGCTAGCTTCACAGCAAAAGCAAATTTGAAAGAGACGTCTACTAGGAGTATGGTCGTTGTGCCTCTCGGATGATTACTTAGGCAAGCGTTGCAATCTCCGCGGTTTCTAACTCATTGTTCCTGCAACAAGCTTACTTGTTTTTTGTACACTTCAGAAAATCATTATTTATTTTGTTTAGCTCTTGTACACATCATCAAGACACCTCACACACCACAACACTCGGTGATCACGGCAGTAAGCGAAATTTAAACTAAACAATTAGATAAACCCGATTACGAACAGTTTAAAGCTAACGCGTGAGAACAATGCTTTTTTTTATTTAAAGATAAGTCAAGGTAAGTTTCACACATAATGCTGTACTTACATCCGAACCCACATAAGAAATGAGAAGGTAAGTGACGACGTATCGTTCCCATCCTGGGTCTTTATCAAGTCCAGGACGGACCGAAACGTCGTCTCTTTCATTTCATATGACGTGTTTGGGTTACTTGTTTCATGTTTTTCAGTTACTTGTTTACTTGATTTTATTGTAAACTTTGCTCTGCGTACTGCACTTACCTGCGTATTTTATGTAATGGATCACTACTTCACCAGACGTTGAAGTCACCAGTTTCTTCACGAACATCCGTTATCTTGAGATGATAACGAAGGTTATCATATTCCGTATTTCAAACTTTTATTTTTTTATTATCTTTATTTATTATCTTTAAACAAATATTCCGTTATTCCGTATTTCAAACTTTCACACACATCATGCCCCCGAAATTTAAATAAGTAGACTTTAGACTAAGCATCTCTGTATTCACGAGCGAGGTGAAGAGGCACATTAAGATACTTCTAAGATCACTTTATAGCCTTCCCTTGCTACAGTAGGCGAGCAGCAGCATTACTCCCCCTTCCCCCAGCCTCCCTTATCTCCCTCACATCTCTGATATAATCTTAGAAGTCTGAATTAGTCTTAGAAGTCTAGTTAGTTGTCTGGTCTCTAAGAACGTTAATCTTAGAGACCAGACAACCTCTGTGGCAGGCAAGGCATCGCAGGGTACTTCTTATTGCCCTGGAGAGGGAGAGGGAGAAGGAAAGGAGAGGGAGTAAAATAAAGACAAAATGGAAAGGAAGGGAAATGCAGGGTTAATGCAGGAGAATAATGAATGAGACATTAGTGAGGAGGAAAGAGAGTCTTATGTTGACCAAACCCCACACTAGAAAGTGAAGGGACGACGACGTTTCGGTCCGTCCTGGACCATTCTCAAGTCAATCTCGTCTGCAAGGGAGTCTTAAACCGTAAGACCCGCAGAACGGGAAACAGCTTTTTCTCTGTGGGAACGGTAATATTCCGGGTTGTTTGTGGCTATTGTTGTCTGATGATGTTGGAGGTCTACACGTCTCTCGTCTTCATTGTTGCTCTCTTAGTGTCTCTCTTCCTCATTATTTGGATGTCTCTCTCTATACTCAGTATTGACTCTGTATAGTCATATTCTCTTCCTTTCACGTGACCTCTTTATTTCTATATTTGAGTGTGTGACATCACCTCTCTCTCTCTCTCTCTCTCCTCACACACATGCACACACACGCACACATTTTTCACACACATTCACTACCAAAGAGCTAGAGCTCAATACCCGCAAGTACAACTAGTTAAGTACATGCACACACACGCACACACGCACGCACGCACGCACACACACACACACACACACACACACACACACACACACACACACACACACACATACACGCGCGCGCGCACACACATGCTAGTGGAGCTATAAAATAGGACTCAGTGCGGACGGCAGCTCCAGACGCAGGGTGAGAACTGGCTGCCCCAGACGGGGGAAATTCGCTGGTTCCGCCCGCGGGGGAGAGATGGCACGGCGAATCTTCGCAGCATCCGCGACCCAATACGGCGCGGGGGTCAGGGTCGCGGAGGCGCAGGACGGGGAGAAAGGACGGAGGGACGCGGGGAGAGAGGGAGAGGGAAGAGGGAGGGAGGCTGACTCAGCTGCTGCTGGGAAGACACCACGAAAGCGAAGGGCACTAAGCGCTGTGTGTGTGTGTGTGTGTGTGTGTGTGAGAGAGAGAGAGAGAGAGAGAGAGAGAGAGAGAGAGAGAGAGACAGAGAGAGAGAGAGAGAGAGAGAGAGAGAGAGAGAGAGAGAGAGAGAGAGAGAGAGAGAGAGAGAGAGAGAGAGAGAGAGAGAGAGAGAGAGAGAGAGAGAGAGAGAGAGAGAACACCGCCATCTTTTGTGTCCTGTGGATACAAGGCGACAACTGTGGATACATTGAGATACACATAGTAATGTCGACCCAGAATGAGTCCACCAAACTCAAATTCATGAACACTGAGAAATGTCGATAATAAATGGGAACATATAGACCCCGACGTATGTCAACACATCCCTTCTCTGTCTCTTTCTCGTGTCTTAAAGAAAGTCTCTTTCTCGTGTCAAATACACTCTTGCTTTCTTAAAGCAAGAGTGTATTTGTTCGTGTGTCTGCGTCTCTCTGTCTCTCTGTTTCTATCTGTCTCTAAAAGTAAGGATGTGTGTAAGGGGTGGGGGGAGAGGGGGTGTTGGAGAGAGGGCGGTTCGTACATTTCATTAACTGTTAGTTAACTGTTAACATGGTTGTAAAGAGCTGGCTCATAAAAAGCACATAATCCAGAGAGAACGAAAGGTGCTCTTGTGGATATTGAGTAATGGAAAGGGAAGACTGGAGAGGGAGTGGTGCATCGCGCCCCCTCCCCCACTCCCGCTGATCACGCGTTATAACCCACTACCCAGTGACATGGCAGAGTATCCAGCTGTCTAATTCACTAAAATCATCGGAGCCTCCAACAAGAGCTGTAAAAGTACGAGCCCGTTGTCCTACGGACTATACGCGCTTAAAGGAAGTAGCTCAGAGGTGCCTAACTGGTTCCCAACTGTTCTCAGTTGAACTAACTCTCGTATAGCAAACAAACAAATAAATGAAACACAGTCAAACAACTTTCTCAAGGGCATCTTCTATGGTTCATGATTCCTTGCCCACGGCTGCGTTATCCAAGGCTCGGCACCACCCTCGTGCCTTAGGTCAAGGTTTATAAGGAGAACCTTCAGGGGCGTGATGACACGAGAGAGGGGTTATGACACCTTACTAAACACTTAACACTAAACCTACGTCACGTTTAAGGCCAAGGCTAAGGCAACAATTCGGATATGTAAGCTGTGGTCATATATTATATCATCAACAACGACCCTACGTTTTTTCTTAAAGGTTAGGACGGTAATTTAGTTACTTTTAGGCTATGGTCAGATGAATGTTGTTTCATTTGACCATACGAGGCAGCTACTATTTATATCCTCCAGAACCAATTCACATATAATCAGTGAAATCAAAATAACGTGATATATCATACATATTAGTGTCTAACCTACACTTGAAACACTCCAGCGATACCAGTGCGTCATTATGTAACCTATTCAGATAACCAACTACCCTGTGGCAGACATCGTGAGTCGTGAGAAATAGGAGGATGAGATAATTCTCAAACACGCCACGGAGGATGAGGTAGTTCTCAAGTAAGTGTATGTAAAGCAGGTAATGAACCCATCATGGTAAGTGTCTTGAGAGGTTCCTTAAGACTAAAGCAAGAACGACACGTTTTAGTTGAGATTGACCTAACTTAAGATGGGCGCCCCGGGACCACACACCCTCCTTGCGAACGTCCGCACGTGCCCTCAACTCCCACCCTTCCCACCCTAAATGGGCGGGAAGGGTGTGAGGTGCGGGTGCTGTGGGCGTGATGGGACCCCAGGAAAGTGGGTGGGTCCCGGGGCCCCGCCCTCTGCCCCGCGTGACCACGCCCCCTAACCTGGTGTCTCTTGCAGAATGCGGCCGCTGTGCCTGACGCTCCTCCTGCTGCTGGCTGCTGCTGCCGGCGCTGACAAGCTATTCCCGGGGCCCCCAGCAGGAAGATCCTCTAACAACTTCCAGCAGGCCCTGGACGGCTACCTCCCTCCTTTCGGGGATGACGTCTGCACTCCAGTCTATGTCACCACCACCTACACCTCCACTGTGGTGTCCACCCGTGGCACCATAGCCACCTCCACCGTCACCAGGACGACTGGCTCTACCACCTTCACTACCTTGGTCGTCCCAACCACAATCACCAGGACTCAAACAGACGGTACACCGGTAATTAGGACTGAAACTATCAGAGATACCACGACAAGTCAGGTGGTGAGTACCTTGTCAACTACCGTCGCGGGATCAGGAGTCACCAGGACGACTACGCGCACCATCAGCGTCTCGGAGGATGTCACGGTCACCAGGACTTCCACGGTGCAAACATCTCTCACCACAAACATATTCGTCGTCAGAACAAACACAGAGACGTCTGTGCTGCCGACGACGGTCACCAGGACGAGCGACCAAGTGCTGACCAACACGGTGCCCATCAAACCTCCCCCAGTCGTCGTCACCAGGACCACCACCTCTGTTACTCAGTCGACAGTCCAGACACAAGGGCCGGCGACCACGGTGGCAAGAACTGACGTGAAGGTGACGACGGTGGGCACCGCCAGAACCTCCCAGCCTCCCCCTTCCCTGGTGACGGTGACCCGCACCACCAGCCAGGTCATCTTCACCACCATCACCACCACCAAGGTCACCGACAGTGTCACAGTGCAAGAGTTGGTCGTCACCAAGACTGTAGTAAACACTAAGTACCTCACTGAGACTCTGCTGGTGAGTGTCACCAAGGTCACCACACTGGAGGTAGGCAACACCATCACCAAGACTGTGGTTACCACGCAGGTCCGTCCCACCACAGTCGTCACCACGCTGACGCTGACGACGACGAAGGGAGGACTTGACCGCACTCTGACGTCCACTTCGCTGAGAAGCGTCGTGACGACGTCCACGGTACCCGGGCGGGTGGTGACGGAGAAGGTGGTGAGCACCAAGATAGTGGAGAGCCCGCGGTACATCACAATCACCGGCGTCAACACCATCTTCATCACCAAGACAGAGACGGAAACATGCTCCAGAACTGTCTACAACTACCAGGCTCCTGCAATTCCTTTCGGGTTCCCCTAACTCCGGGAGATCCTTTACCAAACTAACAAGAGACGCAAACTTACCCCAACAAAGAGACACAGGGAAAACACACATACACTCCAGTTTACACAATGAAAGCCGAGAGAGCCCGCCTGTCAGATTTCAACTTTTCCTGCAAATATATTTCACTAATTATATAAATGCACACCTACCCTTTGGTTCAGGGTATAATTATTAGTCTTTATTTATTTACAAACGTTTTCAGAATTCTCAACATTCAAGTCATTGCTTATAGATATTGTCATTAGTTTATCTTTGACGAAGAGGGCGCGTCTGTGGTGTTTTGTTGGTCACTGACCACAGACTACCACCTCGTAGGTAACACCAGAGAACAGCTTCCTACGATGGGTGAGACCCCCGATGTACCCCAGCACCCAAACTATGCAACACCAAGACCCAGATTGTGCTCCACCACTATCACCAACACCCATCCCAATCACTTGGGCTGGACGGTCTCGCTTCAAGGAGGTAACCGTTCAATCCCCGACCGTCCAAGTGGTTGGGCACCATTCCTTCCCTTCCCCCCGTCCCATCCCGAATCCTTATTCTGACCCCTTCCAATAGTATATAGTGCTACACAGTCGTGAATATAGTGATGTATAGTCGTAAGAGGCTTGGCCCTATCTCCTGATAGTTCCCTTCCCATATCACCCCCCCCCCCACCCAAACTGTGCTCCACCACTAAGAAACGTATACTTCCTCACACATGCTCGTCTGGGCTACTTGTTAGGTATTTTGAGCACTGAAACACAAATACATAGCAAAATTATTTATGGCATGAGTCTTAATACATCACTTGGATTTTATCGATATTATAACTAGATAAACAAATTTGTGTAAAATAAACCATGACCCGGAAGAGTAGTGCTTTCTTATCCGCTCAACACAAGAGTAACTATCCGTAAAACACAATTGTAGAATGTCTTTATCTGTACGGCACATGGTAAGTGTTGGGCAGTCGACCCCCCTGTAAGGGTTGAGTGATTAGTGTGATAACTGCTCTATATATGGCTCCTCATGCATAAAGATTATTTATTTAACTGTTGTTGCAGGACGATGCGCACTCTGCTGCTAGTGCTGGCGGTGGCTGGGCCCTGCCTCTCTGCCAAGCTCCCCACCATCCCTGGCATCCCTCCAGGCAGCGGTAGGCAGGTTTTCCCAGAGTCCTCCAACGACCTCTCCTTTGGAGGGCAGGACTTCCTGGGGTCCTACCTGCCACCCAAAAACCCCCCATGCGACCCAGTGACGGAGACGCAGGCGGAGACCACGACTGTCACCTCCTACAAGGACCAGCCAGGGTCTACCGTCATCACGGAGTTCGTGACGCAGACGGTGACCAGCACGAAGAGAGAAGTATCCACATCTTTCACCACTATCGTCACCGGTGGGGGTCGCCCCTCCACCACGTACACCACTCTCCTCTCAACTAAGTTCATCACCATCATTCAGACGGACGTCATCACCCGCCCAGGAGACGTTGCTACTGTCACCGACACAAGGACGCAGGTCAGCACAAACACCCAGGTCATCACACAGGTGTCCACCATCATCAACACCATAGGCAAGACCATCACCAGCACCCAGGTCACCACAGCAGTCCTGACCACCACCTACACCCAGACACGCACGCAGACAAGTACTCAGGTGGTGACCATCACCCAGCCGGGTGTGACCAGCACCCAGGTGAAGACCAATGTTCAAACTACTCTAGTGACCCGCACCTTGCCGGGCGAGACCCGGTACACCACGCTCACCCAGGTCTCCACCACCTACGTCACCAGCGTCATTACACTCCCGGCCGTCACCTCGACGGTGATGCCGACGCTAGTCAACACCATCAGGAGTACTGTGGTGAACACCGTTGGCAGTATAGTTGTCAGCACCAAAATCCAGACCCGTACCCAACTGGAGACCGACATAACCACACAAATCACCACCCAGCAGCTGCCTACCACCATCTACCAGACCAAGACAGTGTCTTCGGTCTTCACCACCACCAGCTACACCACAGACCTGGTGGTGTCGACGGTGGTGAAGGGCACCACCCTCACCACCACCGTAACAGGCGGCGGCTCAGACAAAACTGTTTACGTGACCAACACTGTCACTTCCACCGTGATTCAAGACGGCGGCGTCAGCACCACGCAGGTAGTGAGCATTGTCACCCGCACCGATGTGGTCACCAGCACCGTCACCAGCACGCGAATTGAGACGGGAACCAACACCATCTCCCTGCCCTGCACCTCCACGGCCCGATACAACTACGACAAGCCAAAGGTTGCCTTCAACTTCGCAGGTTAAGATCCACAGGAATGACTGGTCACCTGGTGGGACTGGCCAGTCACCTAGCGCGACTAGTTAGTCACCTAGAGGGACTAAGCTAGTCACCTACTAGGACTGGGTAGTCACCATCTAGCCCCACCATCGCCACTAACATATCCACACATTCCCCACTGATAAAATTGCACATACAACTCAAGCAAGAAATGACTGACATCAAATTGTTTTAAATAATAAATTACCACTGTAATAGTGCTGATGAAACAGCAATATATATATATATATATATATATATATATATATATATATATATATATATATATATATATATATATATATATATATATATATATATATATATATATAATATATATATATATATATATATATATATATATATATATATATATATATATATATATATATATATATATATATATAATATATATATATATATATATATATATATATATATATATATATATATATATATATATATATATATATATATATTACTCTAGTATAATATATTAAATTTAAGTAAGTGAATTTCCCCTTTACACATATTTACGGCAGGTTTCTAATTAATTTTCTAAAGAGGAATGTATACAGATATCCGTCCAAGCTAAAAGAATGTATTTCTTGATATTTATAACATGAGCAAAACAGTTTTAAAAAACACGTTCTAAACATACCTTTGAGGTTTTCCATTCCCTTGGTGACCACAGACCAGCAGTTCTGGCCCACGAGACTCCTGCGGGCAACCAGACGAGGGTGATGCTAAACTTCCAAAGTACCTGACCTCGGCATGACACTGCGTCCGCTGATTTAGCTATTTAAGTTAAATCAGCATATCATGTTCTTGATAAACGATACATGCTGACAAGCTTGAAAAATAAGCTCAGGTACTCAGGAGTCAAATTATTTCCAGCTTATAAAAAGACTTATAGAAGACCTATATAATAATTATACATCTGTTTTAATATCTGGCCCTGTCTCACTGTCTCTGCCTTCTGTCTGTACCTCTCTCTCTCTGTATGTCTGTTTCTCGCTGTGTCTCAGTATGCATGTGTTTATCACAGTGTCTTTCTGTTATTTTTTTTTGTCTGTGTGCCTCTGTGTTTCTCTTTCTATATGGGTCTGTGACACATTTTTCTTTGTATGTCTCTCTCTCTCTGTATGTCTGTATCCGTGTTTCTGTCTCTGTGTCTCTCTTTCTTGCTGTGTCTTTCTTTGTCCCTGTGTATGTCTGTCGGTCTTTCTGCCTGTCTGTTTTGTTTTCGTCTATCTGTCTCTCCATGTTGCTCTGCCTGTCAGTCTCTCTGGCTCTGTCTCTCCTGGTAAACATGCCTTAAGCCTTAACTAAATATGAACCATCTTCATTCCTTCTTAGATAAAAAAATTAATACAATAAAAAGTTTACTCAGGTAAAAGTACATACATACAAGATGAGTTACAAACAGAATGTTGGATGTCTAAATAGAGCTAGTACATGCTAGCTCTAATACGCACAATACGATCTAATACGCACAATACGCTCTAATACGCACTAGTGGCCTAAAGCTACTAACACCCCACAGCGTTTCGGGCAAGGACAGACCTTCAAAGGACCATAAACAACTTACTACACACGGCAACTTTCATGTAAGTTTGCCAAGGAAAATAAACCGAGGAAGCAAGATCCCGCAAAAATAGAAAATAAAAACAAGGACCTCGTCAACACAGCGAAACAAGAGTTAATTTCGTTCATTTATTATGCACCCCATACCCATCTTGTGGGCGGTAGTGGAAAGGGTTACAGAGGCACATAATGTGCTCAGGGAGTGAACCCCACAATTCAACACGAGACTCTTGAGTTGGACATTCAATTCTAACTCACTAGTTCTCCCTAGAGGATTGATATTTTTCTCCTCATTTGTACTACATTGTGATGTATAGCAGGTGTGTGTGCGCGCGCGCGCGTGTGTGTGTGTGTGTGTGTGGTGTATACACTGCGAAAAAATGCACAGAAACGAATCGCTGTCGTAAGCATACTCAACTGCCAGGGGTATGCAACTATGCATCATGAGAGAGATGAGAACGCTATATGTAAGAGACCTAGATACAAATGTAACAAAAAACTAGATAATGATGCCCAGGTAAATAGTTTTTGTTTTATATTACCTGTTTTATGGTTTGCTGCACAGCCGTGTTCTCTTGACACTTTACTTTGATAATTACTTTATATGAATTGTAACTTATGGATAGATATTAAATCTATTAATACGTTACAAGTTCTAGAGTTTGGCTTTGGCCCAAGATGTGCAAATCTACCCATCGAAACAACGTTGATTCAGATTATTCACATAAGGACAACTCTATTCACATAAGGACAACTCCAAAAGTTTTTACTACTTTAATTAAATAAAGAAAAAAACATTAACTATACAAGAATGCAATACAAAATTATTTATTGAGACTTACTGATGCAATTGGTTCATCAGCCATGCAGTTGTGATAAACAAAATGAAATATAATAACGTGAGAAGGACATTTTACTCCCCAACGAGGCAACTGGGGGTCAGATATAAATAATAATTCCATCACGGAACAAAATACATATATATTTTACTGTAACTCAGGAAATAAAAGTACTATTAGGCTCCCCTCGCCTGCAACAAATTAATTATTAGTCTATAACAAAACAATGTCACCGAAATTATCATAAAAGGAAAATAAAAATAAAATGCTGGTAATAAACACACACAAATATATATTATATATAATATATACGAGAGAATGTCTGTCTGTGTGTTCAAAATAGGTGACAGATGTTTGAGGATAGCCTCACGAAAGTTTGCAGAGTCTGGGCTGGTCTGGGCTACGGGGTGGTCATAGGGTGCCTGCTTGATGGGGTTCTGGGAGTTCCTCTACTCCCCAAGCCCGGCCCGAGGCCTGCTTGACTTGTGAGAGTTTGGTCCACCAGGCTGTTGCTTGGAGCGGCCCGCAAGCCCACATATCTACCACAGCCCGGTTGGTCCGGCACTTCCTAAAGAAAACTATCTAATTTTCTCTTGAAGATGTCCACGGTTGTTCCTGCAATATTTCTTATACTCGCTGGGGGGGGGGGGGGGGGAGTTGAAAACCGTGGACCTCTGATGTTTATGAGGTGGTCGTTTATCGAGTCCCATGGCCCACTACTTTCCGGGAAATGGTTACCTTGAGATCTTCTTGAGATGATTTCGGGGCTTTTTAGTGTCCCCGCGGCCCGGTCTTCGACCAGGCCTCCACCCCCAGGAAGCAGCCCGTAACAGCTGACTAACACCCAGGTACCTATTTTACTGCTAGGTAACAGGGGCATAGGGTGAAAGAAACTCTGCCCATTGTTTCTCGCCGGCGCCCGGGATCACAGGATCTCAAGTCTAACGTGCTGTCCGCTCGGCCGACCGGCTCCCCTCCCTGGTAATTCCATCAATTTCCAAGCTCGTTTAATAACAAAAATTACGTCCTCACTAAGATTCATCTAACATATTATATATGATTGGATGGAAGGTGATGAAGGTAGTGCTAGGAAGATAAAGAGAGAGAGAGAGAGGGGGGGGGTGGATAGGGAAAGATATCAGAAAGGGGGGTGGGGGGAAGTAGGAAAGAAAGAAAAGAGACCCGGGCGAAGCTGGTAACCTCTCCCAGAATAATATAAATGGGTGCCTCCTGGCCACCTAACACCGCTCCTGTGCCAGGTAAGTCCACTACGGGCTCACCATAGCCCGTGCTACTTGGAACTTTTTGTTCCTAGTAGCTGAATCTATAACAACAAATCCTGGCCACCAAAGTCAACTCAAATCGCCACACAAACATTACTCTGCCTCTCTTGGGTTATAAACACAGCATGTGGCCACTCTCCACGTGGCGCCATGAACATTACCACCACGCGGCCTTCTATTCTCCAATAAAACTTTCACGATAAATAAACTTAAAAAGGTAACCTCTTTATTGTCAACTTAAAATCTGCATGAGTTTAGCCATCTCTTAAACGCAGTTGGGTCGCAAGCCGATAGGTCCCGGGTTCAATTCCTAGGGAAGGGCAGAAGCGTTTGGCCAATGTTTTCTTTCACCTGATGCCGTTGTTCATCTAGCAGTAAATATGTATCTGAGAGTGTTGACCAGACCACACACTAGGTGAAGGGACGACTACATTGTCGTCCCTTCACCTTCTAGTATGTGGTCTGGTCAACATGTATCTGAGAGTTAGACAACTGTTGTGGATTGCATCCTGGGGAAGGTCAGCATTTTGGCCTAGAGGAACCTCGATAGGCCTAGGCTTCCTGTCCCCAACTGTGGGAAAATATTTCACTACTTAACCACTGAATGAATGTGAAATGATGGCAACTCACCCACACTAAGATAGTTAACGTTTCCTTAATAAGTATACCGTCTCACGGAGTATCCTCAAGTATCAGTATACCTCCTCAGTTTACATTAACGTAGCGCACTGCTCGCAATGTGCCATCCTCATCGTCTCCGTTGTTGCAGAGAATTGCAACGAGTTGCTTGCTAAAGACAAGCAACCCCAACACACAGAAATGAAATGAAGCTAACAACATTTCGGTCCATCCTGGACCCTGTCACGCCTTGGCAAGGTCCTTGATGGACCGAAACGTCGTCAGTTTCGTTTCCTGTCAAATGTGTGGGTTGGGTTATTGCTCCGTTGTTACTTCAGGGAGGATGACTTGGCCAATAATGTCGGGGAAACCCTTAAGATTTCCTTGGTGTTAGCGGTGCGGTTGTCTTCGTCGACTGTTGAGGCAGCTTCTGGGTTTGGATTGTATAACACTTTCATTTAATGAAGGTCAGTGTTGCTCATTTATGGAGCAGATCACCCGGTAGCATAATAGACGATGGGTTGTTTCAAGCGTAGGTTAGACACATGTATGGGTGTATTTTGTTAGGTATAAAGAGAAGCTGTCTCGCACAGGCCAATAGGTTTTCTTTATAATTGTTAGTAGAGGAAGAACTTAGTTCCTATGCTCTTCCAGTTTCAGTCTGGGGGAAATTTTTAATTTGGGTTTGTGACTTTAGAGTTTAGAGAATCTAATAATATTTTGCACCAGGTATTACTTTATCTCAACATATGCTGGAGATCAACAGCATCTCCTTATTTGCAAAAAATATGGTGATCAGGTCACCATATTCGAATGATACAGAATACATTCAATACTAATAAATAAAACCCGCAGTATTTTGGAAGTAGGTTTGAAATTTGGTTTAATGTTAGGCTTAAGCTTAAGCCAAACAGCGGGTTAATAAGGGTACCACAATAACTTATTGACCTATCAGGAAGTACACGTTCGCCCAGAGCGTATGTCAAGACGAAAGTTAACAGTGTATATACATTGAAAAGCAGGGCAAACCTCTTAATGATTATAATTCTTCTAAGAGGTTGAAAACCCGCCATTAGTAAAGACTAAGAGTACTACACAGACAAGGAAAATAAGTTAAGGCGTTTACAATGATACACTGTCAATTATAAAACTTTTTTTCTTCCAGTAAAACATCAACAGGAGAACGTATCTACTGATAAAATACACACAGCATAATATTCAGAGTCGGAGTGGCACTTTGCAATCTTTGTCTCTCAACAGTGTCCTCGAAGTTGGCAGAAACTTGCCGTAGTGAGAGCCTCACTGAGCCTCATTTTAAAATAAATAATCTGCTCGCTGCACAGAATGAAGAATCTGTATGGCTACCATCTCACATAAGAAAAATTCGCCATAATGACAGACTTTGCAGCTAAATTAGCATGTAACAGGATAAAGTTGAATTAGATCTATGTATCCCCATCTCTCTTAAGACTATATTATTCCAAACACAGATATAATAGGAGGGCAATTACTGACTCCCAAAGGCCTGAAAACACCAGTATAAAAAGCTATGATTTGTTTAGATCTGAAATTTATGTTTATGGGCAGCACAAAACGTCCACCAGACGTCTGTACGACATAGTGGTTGCCAGGATCAGGTTGGGTACAGTTACCCATGACAGGTGACTACAGGTGACGAATCTCCCTATTCTGAGCACTCCAGGTGTAAATTTTGTGAGCAATAACTGGGCCATAATCTCGCAAACTACATCACTGAATGACCACTTCTTGGACATTCAGTGGTTCAAGGAGACCACTGCAGACCTCCCGGTATGACGTAACTGGTGCTTTGCAATTCGACAAACCACCGGCTTCCTGTCCTCGTCGAGGCCACTAGAGTTAGTGGTCCTCATGTAAAATATCAGCTATTTCCCTGTATGACTAACCATCCTGTGTGGATGGTTAGAATTCTTAGAATTCCTGACGCACTCTGTACTCCCCATCATATAGTCTTGGGATGCTGCATAAATGCAAGTACACCAAAATATGTTAATACAGAAAAAATATTTATCATATAAATGGTTAAACCATAAACATTTTGACTATTCATGCTTGGAGGAAATCCTTTCCTACTCTTAATGCGTTATATCTAAACATTTTCACTTATTTAACTCCCAATTATGACGACTTAAATGTAGAACATTCTGATAGTTCTGCTTCTCCCGCAGCCTGGTCTGTGGCCAGCCTTCCCTGGTGATTGTTTGGTCTGTGGCCAGCCTTCCCTGGTGATTGTCTGGTCTGTGGCCAGCCTTCCCTGGTGATTGTTTGGTCTGTGGCCAGCCTTCCCTGGTGATTGTCTGGTCTGTGGCCAGCCTTCCCTGGTGATTGTTTGGTCTGTGGCCAGCCTTCCCTGGTGATTGTCTGGTCTGTGGCCAGCCTTCCCTGGTGATTATCTGGTCTGTGGCCAGCCTTCCCTGGTGATTGTCTGGTCTGTGACCAGCCTTCCCTGGTGATTGTCTGGTCTGTGGCCAGCCTTCCCTGGTGATTGTCTGGTCTGTGGCCAGCCTTCCCAGGTGATTGTCTGGTCTGTGGCCAGCCTTCCTAGGTGATTGTCTGGTCTGTGGCCAGCCTTCCCTGGTGATTGCCTGGTCTGTGGCCAGCCTTCCCTGGTGATTGCCTGGTCTGTGAGGCAGTTTGTCTTCGTAACCCGAAAGCCCCCTCCCCCCCTCACATAGCCATCACAGCCCGGCTGATCCAGTAATGTAAATATTGCAAGACCCATAACAGGAAGAAAGGGTCAGAGTGGTTCCCTGACTCACCCCTCGAGCCCATGTATGACGGTGAACACCATTTACCCAAAGCAGCTGATGCATAAATTTCCTAACGTCATCCGTGGATGTACAGAACTAAACAGAGTTTAATTCTGTACATCCTCATTGGTTTTATAATCATCAATCTTGCAACACCAACAGCTCTTGTGAGGATGAAAATGACTTCGGACTTAAAGAATCCTCAACTTGTTCACCACTCACCTACAGTCTAAGCCGACATGTTGCTTGAATAGCATACCACTACAAACTCTACAATAGAGTATACAGCACCATCTTGCTAGTACTGCTAGATTGCAAAAGTTGCATACCCTGCAACAGTTGGCTATGTGGTCCTAGCGCCCTCTGTAGAAGGTGAACGTACCTTCACAAGTGCCCCCCCCCTCACACAGTAGGAGGGGAGCATACCATGTCAGCGCCCTCAGTAAGAGGGGAGTGTATCTTCGCAAGTGCCCCAGCAAGAGGTGACCGTACTTTTGTAAGTGTCTAGCACGAGGGGCCATACCTTTGCAAGTGCCTCCTCCCCAAGCAGGAGGGGACCATGCCTTCACAAGCATCCCCGGGAGGAACGGACCATATGTACGTGTGTCCCCCCAAAAGAGTATTCTTTCATAAAGCCCCAATCAGGTATGGCGTGCCTCTTGCTGCGGGCCCCCAGCAGGAAAAGACTGTACCTTCGCAAGCCTCCCGAATAGGAGGGGAGTCCGTAAGGTTTGTACCCCGATCTGCTCTTCCTGCAGGCGAGACTGGTGGGATGCTGCTAGCGTCAACATCCCGTCTGCACTGTGGGTCGCTCGGCGTTCGGACCTCCCTGACCTTGAGACGAAAGTGAAAGGTGAGGTGGGCGGCGCCGACTGGAGGGGCGTGGGTGGAGGTCGGCGAGGGAGGGGCCAAGGGGTGCGGTTGGCTACTGGTGGAGAAGAGGGGGTAAATGACGTGATCATGGGCCATGTGGGAAACCTAGGTGAGATGGTCTATGTTGCACTAATTAGGGAGAGGGACCATTTCCCACTTTCTTTCTCCGCCAATTTATAGACAATTTTAATTTGACGCTTAATAACATTCACTAGTAGATTATTTTTCTACAATGTATATGACAACGTGCATGATACGCATTTATCTGCATAAAATTCAACGGTAAACACATTTGAAAAGTTATACTGGCAAAAGCACCGTAAAAAACGGGAAGCGCCAGTCGTCTCCCGTTTTCTCTCTCACCAAACTTCCCCTTTTAGAAGCGTGAAGGTCAGTAATTTTGTGGACAGACTTGCTTTGCCGGGGGGCGAAGAGACAGGGAAATGAGACGAAGGGAAGGCCAGACAAAGGAAGAGAATATAAAAAACTAGGAAAGACGTAGAGATAAATGAGGTTAGAGGAATAGTTGAGGAACTTTAAGTTAGGGTTAAATTAATTTAAGAATTTTACATTCATCCTTTTCTAATAACGGTGAAACTGATTGGAATTTGGTGAATTACTTTGTAGGCATACACACATTTGCAAATACACACCACTAAATCTCGCACGCACATACCAATTCACATAAACCATCTTCCCCTACCCGCGTTACACACACACACACACACACACACACACACACACACACACACACACACACACACACACACACACACACACACACACACACACACACACTTCAAGAAGATCTGCACAAGCTGCAGGAATGGTCCATTGGATGTTAGAGTTTAACCCGAGCAAATGTAATGTGATAAAGATAGGTGTAGGGAACAGGAGACCAGGTACGAGGTATCATTTGGGAGATGAAATACTTCAAGAGTTAAAGAGAAAGACCTGGGGGTTGATATCACGCCAGACCTGTTCCCTGAAGCCCATATCAAGAGGATAACATTAGCGGCATATGCCCGGTTGGCCAACATAAGAACGGCATTTAAATACTTGTGTCAGGAATCATTCAGAACTTTGTATATCACATATGTCAGACGAATCCTGGAGTATGCGGCTCCAGCATGGAGTCCATATCTAGTCAAGTATAAGACTAAACTGGAAAAGCTAAACTGGATAAGACTAAACTGGGGATGTGTGTGTGTGGGGAGAAAACAAAATAGTAGTTAGTAAGAGTTGATTGATTGATAGTTGAGAGGCGAGAAAAAAGAGCACAGTTCAACCCCCCCTAGCACAACTAGGTGAATACCACTAGGTGGATACACACACTCACACACACACTAGAAGACAGAAGGCCCCGAGAACGCAAGCCCACAATATAAATATTCATATGGCAATAAATGGGATGAAGAGACAAATGCACTATTTTCCATGTGAAGACGACTATATGGAGGTTCGCAAGAGGAAGCTAGAAGTACACACGAGTCAAAACAATGACAGAACGCGCGCACACACACATGCAGTGTGGGCGGTAAGCAAGTGCATCGTAAACCTCCACGTCTACACACAGCAGGTATGTAGGTAAACCCCCTTCACACAGCAGGTGTGTAGGTAAACCACCTTCACACAGCAGGTGTACGCCGCCTTCATTCACAGCTTCAACAAGAAGTAAGACCGAGCTCTAGAACGTCGGGAAGTGTAAATACACAAGGTACAAAAGCTGTGGGACGGGTTCCAGGAGCTAAATTTTGTCTCATGTTGGTATAATTCCGTGCACACAGGTCAACACCAGTTATAGAGCATACAACACTGGAATTAAATCTTTACATTGTAAAACACAAGAAGTTTGGTCATGTTTAGCTTCTTGCAACAAACCTGGTTACATAACAAACACAACTAGGCCTTGAAGATGGGTAAAGGGACCTCAATCTAATGTCCCTAAAAGAGAGGTTAGAAGGAGACATGATCACAATGTACACAATACTAAATAAGATAATATGGGCAGCGACAGTCTTTCCTACACGAGGGCTTACAAGACGAAAGCACAGAAGTGTAAGTTATAAAGAGCGCTAGGATAAGATGCTGTGCGTGCCAGGACAAACTACAGTATTATGAGCAAGTTGAGGAACTAGAACGTGGTAGGAACTTGTAGCACAGTTGGCTTTTTTCCCGACTCACAATCGGAGATTCTGGGTTCGACTATCAGGCGGGACAGAAGTGGTTGGGCACGTTTCCTGTCACGTAGGTACCCGGGAGTTAAATAACTGTTCAGGGGTTGCAGCCTAAGGAAGGGTAGGTAGTTCCACCCTGGGAAGACCGCCGTACAAACCTAAAGTATATGTGTACACAGGCTTCCTGTCACCGAGAAAACAAATTTATATTAATATACAAATATGGGCAGGGTTCGAGCCCTGCCGGTAGAAGGACGCATGGCCATCGATCCTTAACTGTCGGCCCTGTTAACACAACAACAATTGAGGGTCTCGTCGTGAACCATGTGTTGGATCGTCTTCCAGAGAAAACTGGTAAATGAAATTGCTTTAAAGTGAGATGTAGGAAGGGTGCGCATGTCTCAACCGACGTCCCTAATACTGTTTTCTGGCCGGCTCCTCCTCTTCCCCCACTCCTACCAACACATACCCCACTCCCATGATACTCCCCATCACCCGCTCACTATTGATGGGTCATTCTCATGGCCGCCTGGAAGGCTTAGCAGGCAATAGGAAGGACCCAGGAAATGCCACAATTCACCAACTCATCAACAAGATATAGATAGTGATGAAGTCAGTATGTGGTGCTTGTGTGAGTGTGTGGTGCTTGTGTGAGTGTGTGGTGCTTGTGTGTGTGTGTGGTGCTTGTGTGTGTGTGGTGCTTGTGTGAGTGTGTGGTGCTTGTGTGTGTGGTGCTTGTGTGAGTGTGTGGTGCTTTTGTGGGTGTGTAGTGCTTGTGTGTTTGGTGCTTATGTGAGTGTGTGGTGCTTGTGTGAGTGTGTGGTGCTTGTGTGAGTGTGTGGTGCTTGTGTGAGTGTGTGGTGCTTATGTGAGTGTGTGGTGCTTGTGTGAGTGTGTGGTGCTTGTGTGAGTGTGTGGTGCTTGTGTGGGTGTGTGGTGCTTGTGTGGGTGTGTGGTGCTTGTGTGAGTGTGTGGTGCTTGTGTGTGTGTGTGGTGCTTGTGTGTGTGAGGTGCTTGTGTGAGTGTGTGGTGCTTGTGTGAGTGTGTGGTGCTTGTGTGAGTGTGTGGTGCTTATGTGAGTGTGTGGTGCTTGTGTGAGTGTGTGGTGCTTGTGTGGGTGTGTGGTGCTTGTGTGGGTGTGTGGTGCTTGTGTGGGTGTGTGGTGCTTGTGTGAGTGTGTGGTGCTTGTGTGTGTGTGGTGCTTGTGTGAGTGTGTGGTGCTTGTGTGAGTGTGTGGTGCTTGTGTGAGTGTGTGGTGCTTATGTGAGTGTGTGGTGCTTGTGTGAGTGTGTGGTGCTTGTGTGGGTGTGTGGTGCTTGTGTGAGTGTGTGGTGCTTGTGTGGGTGTGTGGTGCTTGTGTGGGTGTGTGGTGCTTGTGTGGGTGTGTGGTGCTTGTGTGGGTGTGTGGTGCTTGTGTGAGTGTGTGGTGCTTGTGTGTGTGTGGTGCTTGTGTGAGTGTGTGGTGCTTGTGTGAGTGTGTGGTGCTTGTGTGAGTGTGTGGTGCTTATGTGAGTGTGTGGTGCTTGTGTGAGTGTGTGGTGCTTGTGTGGGTGTGTGGTGCTTGTGTGAGTGTGTGGTGCTTGTGTGGGTGTGTGGTGCTTGTGTGGGTGTGTGGTGCTTGTAAGGTATACCTTAAGTTAAGGCAACTTAAGGTATAAGTTGCTTGTGTGTTTTTCCATTTTATTTTATTCCCCAGACATGGCCATACCTTTACAATGCTAACCAGCAGATATCCACGTTCATCTGTCCTTCATGGACAGTGTTAGAGATCTGTTAAACATATAGTTTAGCGATACTGAGAACCCTACGACGGAAAGTGATTGTAGTGTTTTTACAGTGTGTGTGGTGCCTTCACCACACACTTCCTGAATGTGTGTGGTGAAGGCTCGAGACACCATCATATACTCACGGAGACTAATGTGATTGTTTAGTTACGGCTGTTGTGTAATGTGATCAAATTTGACAACATGATCAAGTTAGTGTGAAGGAATTTGGCTTGGCGAGGTCTTGTATCATTACAAAGGTATTCAAACATTAACAGATCATTAGATTCAAACTATGCTGTCCGCCTACGGTGGTACAAGGCCCGTACAGCGTAGCTTTGATGAGAATGTAAACTAATTATCAGGAGAAATGTTAAGCCAATATGACTGTATAGCGATTGGATGGGACATGAAGTCAAGGAGCTACGGGATGAAGATGACCAGGGATATGAAGACAAGAAGCTGGGGTATGAAGACAAGAAGTTGCGATATAAGGAAAAGAAGTTGCGATATGAGGACATGAAGCTGGGATATGAGGACAAGAAGCTGGAATATGAGGACAAGAAGCTGGAATATGAGGACAAGAAGCTGGAATATGAGGACAAGAAGCTGGAATATGAGGACAAGAAGCTGGAATATGAGGACAAGAAGCTGGAATATGAGGACAAGAAGCTGGAATATGAGGACAAGAAGCTGGAATATGAGGACAAGAAGCTGGAATATGAGAACAAGAAGCTGGAATATGAGGACAAGAAGCTGGAATATGAGGACAAGAAGCTGCGATAGGAGGACAAGAAGCTGGGATATGAGGACAAGAAACTGGGATATGAGGACAAGAAACTGGGATATGAGGACAAGAAACTGGGATATGAGGACAAGAAACTGGGATATGAGGACAAGAAACTGGGATATGAAGACAAGAAACTGGGATATGAAGACAAAAAGCTGGTATATGGGTATAAAGAGCTGGGATATGAGAACAATAAGATGGAATATGATGACAAGGAGCTTTACTTCTGAAACCAATAATTGTTTAGATAAATTCATTTCTGTAACGGTATAATTTTTGTTTCTCAATAAAAACACCTAATTTGGCAGTATATTGTTAAGTACGCTGGCCAAACTTGAATGCAAGAGTCTTGTACTGGATAAACTAGTAACTTTGACATTCATAATTACTTTTCTTAAACGAAGCTCGAAAAATATGTACATTTGCAAATTTTGTTCCCATGGAGCTGTTCCTGACTTGAATGACATTGAAAATAATGATGAAAAAGTAACAATTATCAATTTCCTTTAATATTCTCGGATAAAATTTGTCAGACCTAGCTATTTCATTTGCCTTTTTTGTGCAATAAGTACATAATCCCTTGTAAATACACAAGCAAAAAAATTATTTGTTAATTTTAATTTTCTATATTGTTCCTTCGATCTATAAACCCGAAACGCTATGCGTACTAGGTGGCTTTAGATGTTGTAAGTACTAGCTCTATCTATAAATTCAGCATTATGTTTGTAACTAATCCTCTATGTATGTACTGTTTATCTGAATAAACATTTGATTTGACTTGATTTTAAATGTGCACGTTTTCACTAATATTTTCTGCAGTATATGACAATTACGTTTTCTATGAATGTTTAACGGTGTAACTTAATATATTCTGTTGTAGGTTTGTTCCTTCTTATTTTCCTGCTGTTTACGGTCAGCGAAATGTTTGCATGTTAGAACAACTTGTTTTATATCATTATTCCACCACGGTGGTGGATGGTTGTGCTACCTTGGAAGCACAAACCGCAACTGTCTGTATTTTCCGCTTGTTACAACTTGTAATAAAGTTGTTACATCTTGGCTTAACGTGTTTATGACGTATTGGAACGTTGTTACAACTTGCTATATTGGTTGTTATAACTGGCTAGGAGGTGTTAAAACTTGTTCGAACGTTGTACCAACGTCGTAGTTTCGGTGTATGTTTGGCGGACTAGCTACAGTTGCTGGGACTTGCGCCCAGTGAATCCTCCCCAGCCAGGATACGAACCCAGGACAAAGGGCTCAGGAAACGCCAGGCGAGCGCCTGAACCGACTACACCACGGGGGCTGTTAGATTGAAGTGACTGCTAAGGAGGAACTGGGACTGTGACTGCTAAATTGGAAAAAATGCAATTCAAAATGCAGTTGTAAAAACGTTTTCGGAAAAAATGGGAAGACCTTTTAGAAGCCATCTGCTTCCTATCCCCGTCTTGGCCACTAAATAGATGGTGGTCCTCAGGTAAATTCAGGTGACTATTAACTTTATAAAATACGCAAATGCTGTAATATGATCCTTTGTATATCTTGCGAATAAGATGCTATTAGTTATTATTATTCTAAACATTATATTACTAAACTTCTTCCATGAACCATCTATGACATGTTTTCATAATTATTAAAATTTTATACGAAAACTGTTGCTGCATTTTGGTAAAAAAATAATAATATTGCAATGTTAAAATCTGGATTTTCGTGATTACAATATATTTTATGATTAGTCTCTACAGAATATAATTTGACGATGATCACTGGAAATTAACTCCTCATTCAATAGTGCATTATTTGTTTACTAGAACATGAAGCTTCTCGAGGTTTCTCTGCTATCTAGAAAAGGTCACTTTCAAACATATTGTGGCTTACAGAGTCTGGAGAATGATAAGTCCCATTTTGGTGTTGGCAAATTGAAATCCCCAATTATAACGACTTTAAATTCACCCGTTTCTATTGGCTTACATAATTTTGATTCTATCAATAATGAATAGTTGAGATGGTGGCTTGTACAATAAGATTACTTTAATGAGACGTGATTGTGGAATGTAGTGTGGTGTATTCTACAGCATTTACCGACCAATGTTTACCTATCAGTGTTTACTTGCTAGCGACTACGAGGGTGAGGCCTAGCTCTGACCTAACAGTGTGATGAGATGTTGTGCCTGGGTGTAGTGGAGCTCTGTAGTGTGACTACGTGTAGTGTGACGACCTGCAGTGTACCTGGGTGTAGTGTAACGTCGACTATCGTGTTCGGGTGAGGTGTACCCTGAATCAAATGACACGGTGAAGGGTGAGGGTACTGGGGGGTTGGCGGGGGGACCTGGCTGCAACACCTGTGCTCATGAAAGAGAAAGTTCAGCTCCATTCACTAGCCTGACTGAGACACGGGGGGACATAGGAGGGGGGGGGCTAAGAGGACAGAGGGGGCGGCAGGAAGTGGAAGGTTGAGAAGAGAAGGGGCATAATCAAATATGACCAATAATGCTCAATCGTAATCAGGAATAAGATACAAACCAGCTTCATGAGTGCACCAAGTTGTAAGCCGTCGAGGCATTACGGAGGTGTTGAACTGTTAGCGTGCCGCTAAGGGCCATGGCCATCATGCCCCGCCCCGGATACTAATGGGGTACTCGAGGTAGGGGTAACATGTTGGAGGAGAACCTGCCGGAGGGGTTCTTCCTCTGAAGGTCGACCAGAGAATGTAGAGGTGAGGCCGGTGGACTCGTCGTCATTGCATCGTTGTCAAACAGAATTGTTCCGGGGAAGTAGTTAGGTGGGAAGGATAGGCGAGCAGAGGATGAAGTCAACTTTGATGACTTGCAAATTGATACACATTAATATATTTCATACTCCGGCACCACAGAGGGCCAGCACCTGACCAACAGGACGAACACGCAGCTCTGACACTCAACTTCAACGTCAGCCACTCACTACACTCTTAAGTCAGCCACTCACTACATCACTACACCCTTAAGTCAGCCACTCACTACATCACTACACCCTTAAGTCAGCCACTCACTACACCCTTAAGTCAGCCACTCACTACACCCTTAAGTCAGCCACTCACTACACCCTTAAGTCAGCCACTCACTACACCCTTAAGTCAGCCACTCACTACACCCTTAAGTCAGCCACTCACTACACCCTTAAGTCAGCCACTCACTACATCACTACACCCTTAAGTCAGCCACTCACTACACCCTAAAGTCAGCCACTCACTACACCCTAAAGTCAGCCACTCACTACACCCTTAAGTCAGTCACTCACTACACCCTTAAGTCAGCCACTCACTACACCCTTAAGTCAGCCACTCACTACACACTTAAGTCAGCTACTCACTACACACTTAAGTCAGCCACTAACTACACCCTTAAGTCAGCTACTCACTACACACTTAAGTCAGTCACTCACTACACCCTTAAGTCAGTCACTCACTACACCCTTAAGTCAGCCACTCACTACACCCTTAAGTCAGTCACTCACTATACCCTTAATTCAGCCACTCACTACACCCTTAAGTCAGCCACTCGCTACACCCTTAAGTCAGCCACTCACTACACCCTTAAGTCAGTCACTCACTACACACTTAAGTCAGCCACTCGCTACACCCTTAAGTCAGTCACTCACTACACCCTTAAGTCAGCTACTCACTACACACTTAAGTCAGCCACTCACTACACCCTTAAGTCAGTCACTCACCAGACCCTTAAGTCAGCCACTCACTACACAGTTAAGTCAGTCACTCTTAAACTGGCATGTAGGATGGCTAATGAAGTTTATTTACTCGAGGCCGTAAACCACGTCCCCGTGTACCCATCGATCCCCACAGAAGTTTACCACCAGCTAGTATACAGCAAGGAGGCTGGTACGTGGTTATATAACAAGTGAAATGTGAAGAGAAACCTGAAGGCCAATGCTAATATTACATAATCCACAAGTCTTTCTTCCTAATGGGTGACTTAGTCACCACTGGAAGGTACTCCTAAACGCTGCAACTTATTCACATCAACAAATAAAAATCCTGTCGGTGGCTGCTAAGGTGAAGTTGAATGTGTACCTTAACGAGATCCTGGGAACGTCTCTGCGGCACCTGGTGGGTCAGGTGGTGCCTGGGCCAGCCCCTCGCACAGGTGAACCTTCGCTGTCCTACATATCCACCTGCTCCCTCCCACCTACTGACTCATACCTGCTGTCTCCCACCTGATGCCTTCCACCTGCTGCATCCCACCTACTCCATTCCACATGCTAATTGCACCTGCTCAGTTTGCACCTGCATTGCCCAATAGTTTGGGTGATGTAGGAGGGTTGTGGTTACGCCAAAACCACCCAAAACTTGACTTTTGTCAATTTTAAATGGGCAAAACACACACACACACACACACACACACACACACACACACACACACAAGCAATGTCGAAATCCTCGACCTCATAGATAGTATAACATAACGAGTCCTTAACACCAGAGGAGACAAACAAGTCAGAACTCGGACTAAATATATTCACATCACAATCCAAAACATTCCAATGAACAGGCACGCATGATCAAATTTATACCCATGACCAAGCGCTAGTATCGAAAGACAATATTATCTTCGCGTTTACAAGACGATAACATTGGAGGAAAGCAAAAAAACGCACGTCACACCACACAAGTTCCAGTATAATTATGTCTCTCGAATGTCATATATTCACTTTTCCGAGGCTAAGTGTCCTCATATAGCCATTCAGAGGTGGTTTCCCCCATCTATATAAATGCATATATGATGTTTATACAATTCCGTGTTGCTTGTGCATCTCATACTCTCCCCCCAACCCCCCATATCCACTCGTTCCACTCTCACTCCCCACTCGAAACACCCCCCCATCACCCCCTTCCCCCACCCATAACTGGGCGGAATGAGGATGCCATCGTTGGTCAGTGAAGGAGCAAGCTTACTGGGCGGCCTTGATCCAAACCTGTACCTGTAGGTGTGGCGCCCCCTCCCTTTCCCTCTTCTACACCCATCCCCTCTCTATCTCTATTCCTGCTTACCTCTCTATTTTATCTCACTCTCACAGGCGCGTACACAAATCCTAAAGGATTCTTTCATATTTTATCTTATTTTATTTTATCACTAATTTCGAAAGAAACTTTTCAATGAAATTCTGAAGAAAAAACTTAACCACAACGTTGTGGGTTGGTTATTAAGGCGGGCGAGGAGCTTGCTGGTAAGGTCATCACAGCTCCAAAGGATTAGCATCATCATCTTATCATTATAATGTTTATCATGATGATTATCATTATCTTAATGATCACCAGAGCTCCAAAGGTGACACTAACTACCGGATAACATAACAGACGTGAGATCACTGGGCTCTTTTAAAGCGTTGGTTAGATTATATATATATATATATATATATATATATATATATATATATATATATATATATATATATATATATATATATATATATATATATATATATATATACTGTATATATATATATATATATATATATATATATATATATATATATATATATATATATATATATATATATATATATATATATATATATATATATATATATATATAAAGGCGTCTTGTACATACCAGTTGCGTTTGCTCCTGGGAGTATGGGTTCGAGTCACTTCTGGGGTGTGAGTTTTCAGTTATATATATATATATATATATATATATATATATATATATATATATATATATATATATATATATATAT